>NC_081412.1:432870730-433065730 GCF_030272615.1 Cryptomeria japonica | reverse complement strand
AAACACTTATTTGATGTATGAGTTATTCTCAACTGGTATTGTATGTCATTAAATGTATAGTATTTGTTTGTTGAAGACTATCGATGTTTTGTAGAAGATGCTTACCAGTCACAGCATGACCAAAGACCCCAAGTGGTATGAAGGTCTCAAGCAAAACGAAGACCCAGAGAGATAGTTAATCTTTTGATCAAAACACTATGCTCCAATTTTCCAGTCTTCATTTGTCAACTGGTAATCAGTATATTGTATTAAACCGGTATAGTTGCAATGTGTGATGAGTTATCATCCACCGATACTTTGATGGTATTTCTATGTCGTGTTACCAAATATGTCTAGATGCACTGTACCTAGGAAATTGTAGTCTAATCTTATTGGACCGACATGAAATTAGGTTCCTATATGAGGACATCATGTCTAGGGTTTTAAAGAAAGTTGTTGTGTGCGAACGTTGGAAAGAAGATTAAGTCTATGCGAGAAAAGGTCTATCACAACAAAGATAGAGAGTGCAAAAATATAGAAGACTGAAGTAATGCTGGAATGCATTAATAGGGAGCTGTCAAGGATCTAATCAAGCATTCCGTGCTATTGTCTAGATCATTCACTTGTTGATTACTAATATCTTTGACAAGTCTGAAACCCTTAACCGGGTAGGCCCAACCAAGCCTATTGTAAATCCTCTAACAAGGTGGTTCACAGTTATGGATCTGAAATCCTCTAATAGGGTAGTATTTAGCAGGACTTATCTCCTAACAGAGATTTGGATTCCTAATAGGATCCATTCTGGTGAAGAACGTTGTAAGGCCTTAACCGGTCTGGTTACTATTCTGTAGATAGTTGAATTATGAGTTTTACTCATCGTGGTTTTTCCCATTTGGGTTTTCATGTCAAAACATCTTTTGTTATGGTTTATTGTTTATGTTTTAACTGGTTTATTGTTTAATCTACTACATCGGTCTGCAGTTAAACTGCTTAAGAGATTGTTTAAGTTTTTGGGTATACTAATTCACCCCTCCCTCTTAGTATTCATTAGTTGGTATCAGAGCCTACCTTTCTATAAGTCTAACCACTTGGAAGGAGATATGGGGGAATACAGCATGAGGGAACTCACTCACTATCTTACTGAGTTTGAGAGAGCCTATGATGAACTCAAAATCAAGTATAAAACCTCTTTAGCCAAGAGAAGAGAACTTGCTGAGCAATTGATGGAATTTACTAAAAACAACTCTTCTGATGAAGCAAACATGGAGGCCCTAGTCGAAGAAGTGGAAAAACTGAATGAATCCAAAACTAACATAAGGAGGGAGTTGGAAGGACTGACTATCAGGATGAGTCATGAGCTAGAAAACATAAGAAAAGCTGAAGATTTGGTAAAGGACAAGGAGCATGAGAGCTCTAAGTTGAAAGAAGAAATTAGTACCATTACCACCTATCTGCAGGAGGGTAAAGAAGAGAAAGAAGAAATACAAGCTAAACTAAATATAGCTATTTCTCATAATGAAACCTTTATGGAGACCAATGTTGCTCTTTCCAAGGAACTTGCTGAGACAAAGGAGATACTTGCTAAATTCAACCAAAGTGATGCTAAGTTGGAACAAAAGCTGGAATCAGTGAAGCCATCAAAGGATACCACTGGACTTGGTTTCTCTAGATACGAGGAAGACGAGACCTCTAGAACCAAGAGTGATACACTAAAGAAGCAATTGACACCTAAGAACAACAACAAGAGTAAAGGTAAGAAAAAGTTTAAACCTATTTGCTTTAACTGTCTTAAAGAAGGACATACTGCTAATGTATGTAGGAGCAAGGCTTACAAAAACTTTCCTTACTTTCAAAACAATGTGGCTAGATCTGGTAGATTTAATGGTCATTGTTATGCATGCAACAAGTTTGGGCATAGAGCTTTTGAGTGCAGGTCGATTATGAACAACTCTGGAAGTTATCCACCAAGATCTAAAGGAGTTGTCCCAGAACTTCCTATGAACCAGAACCGAAACCGGTACAAAACCTATGACCATCGGTGAAATGGTTATGGAGCGACAACCTGTTTGATCTATCGTGGTAGCGGTCACACTACTGCAACATGCAGAATGAAGAATGGAAATGTGAACACCGGACCATGGAGAACACTTGGAATGATATGCTATCATTGCAACAAACTAAGACACACTGCCAGAGCATGCAGACTGAGAAATAATCCATCGGGAGACATATCGATCAACATAGAAGGGAAGATTGATGTTGAAACCATTCAGGTGGACATGGATAAAACTTGGGAAAAGAAATCTGAAGAGAATCCACAAGATGTACCAGTTTCTGCACCCAGTGTGGAAATCCCTAAACCGACAAACTGAGCTTTGAAAATCTTAGGGGGAATATATCGGTAAAATGTTTCGAACTCGTGGAGTATATTGGTAAAATACCTTTATCGATATTTGTTACCTGTCAACCGACATAAGAAATGAAGCAGTAAAAGGTAAAATTAGGGTTTGAGCCCTAATGGTAATGCATTTATTATGGTAGGTGGGAGCTTTTAAAAGTGACTTTTGACATCATTTTTACTTACCTGTTTTCAAAAGAAGAATTTTTCTAAGCTTGAGCAGCGCAACTAGAGAAATTCATCTTGCATTCGAAAGAATTTAGAAATGAATCTTGCACAAGATTTTGTAGCCACTTCAAGCTATCAGTGTGGAAGTCAAAGTGGTAAACAAGCTTCTAAAGAAGTGTGTTGTGCTCGACATCAGCAAAACATAAGTTTGAAGTGTGAAGGTATTTCTCGTTGAAATATTATTATCATTTGGAATCTTCTTGATATGGCTTCTGCATCTAAAATCCCCTCTAGTTCTACTAAACCTAAGGATGCACTTGAGTTTCTTGTAAAGAAGATGAAATATAATGCCCTATCTCAAATTCCCACCGGAGTCATTGTCGAAGACGATGTTTTAGGATATATTGATTGTAAACTAGAAGACCTAGGGTCCCTAGTGATTCACTCCCAACTGAGTCTATTCTGTGGAGATGATAAGAAGATTAAACCTGAATACAACATAATAGAGAAGAAGAAATTACATAATGCAGTATACTTTCTAGAAGAATTTATAGAAGAACACATCAGGATTATCCTTAGTAGGGTTCATGGTGATAAGATGTACCTTGAGCGAACCCATGACATTACACTAGAGGCAATTCATGCTGTGACCGGTTTCTGCAATGTTGGGGAAGTCCCCATTCTTCGAAAGATCACCAAAACCAAAATGACAAAGCTCACCAGTTCTATGAGTGACCAATGGGCAATGATTGTGAACACCATTAAAGATGATTTGGTGAAATATGCATGCATGGTAATCGGGTATAGAGTATTCTATGATAGCAAAATGAATTCTATTCCTACAGCTATGGTGCATGCCACTTACAGGATGATCAAGGAGAATGTAGAATGAGACTAATGTAACTGCATGCAGAAACAACTCATAGATAACCTGAAGTTGATCAAATTGGACAAAACCTTGAGGTTTAAGTTTGGTCAACTGTTTGTCGGTTTATTTTTTACTTTCAAGGATATTTTCCTAGAGTCGGTGATGTTCAATGGTCAATTGACTTACTGGTTTCCAGACAAATAAAGGGGAGTCTGCAAGTAGTGGGAACTGCATATACAAAGACTTTGAATAGATATTTTGATGAGTACAAACTAAAGATGAACCAAAGAATGAGAATATCTGGTGATCTAGTTAAGAAATATGAAGATGACATCTGTTTTACAATCAAAATAGATCATTGCATAATGGAAGCGGTTGAACCCAGAGAAGATGTAGTTGAGCCTATGGGGTATGAAGTGGTAAATGATATACTAATAGGGTATGCCTCTACCCTACTTGCTTCACCACTAGATCCCAAGAAGAAGAGGACCGATACTTACTTAGAGAGGATCAAACCTATCGAGGTACCGAAACAGAAAAAGAATAAAGCAGTACCATCGACATCGACACTGGTTACATCTGCTGCCATCCTAAAGTGACCAAAAGGTCACCAGCAAAAAATAAACCGGAGGCTATTCCGACAAAGGTATTCAAAAGGAAGAGGAAAACTATGAATAACTCACCAGATTCAGAAGGCACTGAACCGGAGGTAGAAATGAAGAAGACAAGGCAATCAAGCAAGAAGACGAAGTCAACCGGTAATGTACCAGCAACCTTTGCACCAGTAAATTTAGATATTTCCTCTTACAAACCTATGACACATTGTTAAAGGACCATAAAGACTATTAGAAGAAAAGTTCTTGATGATTTAAAAGAATATTTTGATGATTTCAATGATAGTGAAAAGAAGGATGTTGAACAAGAACTTATTAAATATTTATGTATTAATGATCGGTCACCTTCCGAAATTAAATCAGTTACTTCTAAATCTTTGTATGATTCTTTGGACAACAAATGACACATTGCCATTGAAAAAGAGCAAGACATCAAGGTGAAAGTTTTTACTCAATATTTTCCAGATGCCTCTAACTCAAAATTGTTTGAAATTATTGATAAGTACAAAAGCATTTTTTCATGCGAAGAAGAATACTTCAGCTACTCGGAGACAATAATTCTAAAGTGGAAAAAGACACCCATTTGCAGGTTAAAGCTTCTATCAAAATGCAACAAGTATCCGAAGCTAATTGACAGGTTGAGAAAGGGCCTGACCTATCCTCAGCTAAACCAGATGAAGTCTTTGATAGTCTGGGTGAAAGAATAGCATAACAAAATGACCCCATTGATGTTGATGCACTGGATATTGAGGATATCACTTTAGATAAGGATGAGGAAGTGGAGAAAGAAAAGCAAGAGAAAGAGAAAGAGGAGAAAGCGAGACATGAAGAGAAGAGGAAGGAAGAAGAAAAGAGGAAGGAAGAAGAGAAGAGGAAGGAAGTAGAAGAAAAGAAGGAAGAAGAGAAGAAAAAGGAAGAAGAGAAGAAGAGGAAGGAAGAAGAGAAAAAGAAGGAAGAAGAAGGGAAGAAGCAGAGAATAAAAAGGAAGAGGAGAAAAAGAAAGAAGAAGAGCGGAAGAAAGAAGAGGAGAATAGGAGAAAGTGAAGGCCACCAAGGTAGACCAAGACAAAGAAGAAGCGAAGGAGAAAAGACAAGTGAAGATCAAGGAAAAGGAAGGAGGATAGATTCCTAAGGCAACTAAAGATCAAGCCAAGTAGGTTGATTCCACCAGTCCCACCGATCTGACTCTTGCCTGTCTAACTCAATCAATTGATGAGGTTGAGCTACTGCAGAGCATTCAACTAGCATAGGAGAGATTGGAAGAACTAAGGAAAAAGAAAGAAAAGGATGCCATTCAGTTTGCTGTTGACACCCTTTCTAATCTAATCCCTGGTACTAACCTCCCCAGTACCAATTCCTCACTGACCAAGCTCAAACTTCTTTGCATACTAGTGGATGATCAGATACAATGTTTTAAAGATGTTTCCCAGGCCACTGCAAAGAAAAACCATGAAAAGGCACTCAAATTTGCCTTAGTAAAGCAAATGGATGAAGACAGAACATGATTGTTTAAGAAAAAAGATGATATAAGTTCAACTATGGGTGAAGGTAACCCACTCCTGAGTAAAATCTGTCAACCTCACCTATTTTGTGAAGATGCTTTGAAACAGAAGACTTAACTCCAATCAGAGTTACAAAATAATATCAGAAACTTCAAACTGCCC
The DNA here is from genome assembly GCF_030272615.1 of Cryptomeria japonica. NCBI lineage: Eukaryota > Viridiplantae > Streptophyta > Pinopsida > Cupressales > Cupressaceae > Cryptomeria > Cryptomeria japonica. The sequence continues at coordinate 433,060,039 of NC_081412.1, read as the reverse complement.
TATGATATGTTCACAGTATATGGACAAACTGTTCATACTCACCAGCATCAGATTACAAAGCTTGACTCAGAGTTCTGCAATCAGACTCGAGATCTGTAGGAGCTCCAGTTGGTCCTATTGCCAAAATTGCAGGTTCTTCAGAAGTGTTTCCTGAACTTGGAGGCTATTACTGTGACATAGGAGATGAGCACCATCGATGCAATGGAAGAATTAGCCTTCTAGATGAAGACTGAGAGTGAAATTGCTGCCTCACTTCTTGAGTCATGGTCCTCAAACATGAAGAATTTTATGCAAAACTTTAAATCTCTTTTTGAGAAGTTTTACTCCTTATTGTCATGAACATATACTTTGTTTTCATATTATGCAAAAAAAACAAGGGGGAATATTTTGCATTACTTTGTCATTGTTGGCAAAGGGGGAGTAGTGTATTAAAATTTTGGTGAGTATTAATATTTCATGCACATACTTGTAATTTTTGCAAAGGGAGTAGTGTATATGCTTAGGGGGATTTTTTTTTATTATGGCATCTATTTTTGTTTTGTAAGCACTTAGATGTCAAAATTTTCCTAAGTGTTGCCATCAATGCCAAAGGGGGAGATTGTTGGTATTTTGATGATGTTTAGTTGTGATTGTCATTGATGGACACACACTTATTTGATGCATGAGTTATTCTCAATTGGTATTGTATGTCATTAAATGTATAGTATTTGTTTGTTGAAGACTATCGGTGTTTTGCAGAAGATGCTTACCGGTCACAGCATGACCGAAGACCCCAAGTGGTATGAAGATCTCAAGTTTAACGAAGACCCAAATCAGTAGTTAATCTTTTGATCGGAACACTACACTCCAATTTTCCAGTCTTCATTTGTCAACCGGTAATCGATATATTGTATTAAACCTATATAATTGTAATGTGTGATGAGTTATCATCCACCGATACTTTGACGATATTTCTATGCCATGTTACCAAATGTGTCTAGATGCACTGTACCTAGGAAATTGTAGTCTAATCTTATTGGACTGAGATGAAATCAGGTTCCTATATGAGGAAATCATGTCTAGGGTTTTAAAGAAAGTAGTTGTGTGCGAACATTGGAAAGAAGATTAAGTCTGTTCGAGAAAAGGTCTCTCACAACAGAGATAGAGAGTGCAAAAATATAGATGACTGAAGTAATGCTGGAATGCATTAACAGGGAGCTGTCAAGGATCTAATCAATCATTTTGTGCTACTATCTAGCTCATTCACTTGTTGATTACTAATTTCTTCGACAAGTCTGAAACCCTTAACCAGGTAGGCCCAACCAAGACTATTGTAAATCCTCTAACAAGGTGGTTCACAGTTGTGGATCTGAAATCCTCTAACAAGGTAGTCTTTAGCAGGACTTATCTCCTAACAGAGATTTGGATTCCTAATAGGACTTGTTCTGGTGAAGAACGTTGTAAGGCCTTAACCGGTTTGACCTTAATCGGCCTGGTTGCTATTTTGTAGATAGTTGACTTATGAGTTTTACTCACTGTGGTTTTTCCCATTTGGGTTTCCACATCAGAATATCTTGTGTTATGGTGATTGTGTTTCTATTTGTGAATGTTTTATTTTCTATTTGGTTTGTTTATGTTTTAACTGGTTTATTGTTTAATCTACTACATTGGTCTGCAGTTAAACTGCTTAAGAGATTGTTTAAGTTTTTGGGTATACTAATTCACCCCCCGCTCTTAGTATTCATCAATTCAAATATTCCTAAAGTAAATGGAAATTTGTACATGAAAAATGTAAATACTTTCATATGTTTATGAAAATGATATTATATATGGTTTATGATGAAATGGAAAAGTTGAAATGGGAAGTATTTCAAATATGCATCTTGTTTATGAAATGGAAAAAGGAAAATTTTTATTACTTGTATTCTGGAAATTCATTTATTTCATGTGTGGGTTAAAACTTAGTTAAATAAATAGGTAGAGCAATGGGCATGTTACATGACACATGAGTATTATGATCACCTTTCCCATTGTATTTCTCAAAACGGGGTATCTCCATATGTTGGGGGATGGGAGTCTTAAGTATGGCAAATGAAAGTGAGCTACTTGTGCAATATGATGGGAGAGTTGGTTGGGATTGGGTTTGTCTTAATTTGGCCAATTATTTTCATTATAATGATGGCATTACAATAATTGGTTTATGACAGTATCAGTAGGTAAATTAGCTTGTGAAAAGTTTGTGCATTTGAAGGAATATTATGGTAGGTATGTGGAACATTATGGTAAGTGAGAGGTGGAGATGGTTGATGGATGTTTTGAGAAACTAAAGGAAGAGTAGAGGAAGGTAGAACATAAGTGTAATGATTGATTGGATTAGACCCATCACTAACATGGATGACATTACCATTTTACACAATGGTAGACATAATAGAGGATGTGTATGCAAGAGTAGATGGTATTGTTGTAGGTATGGGTACTTGTATCTCAACTTGGTTTCAAGGAGTGGTGTATCCAAACACTTTCGTGCAACTAGATATGTGTTTCATCTATTATGTGAGCTATGCTACATAGAACATCCACACCATGTTAACCACCTTGTATCATTCTCCTTAGATTTTCAATCACAAGGAGTGCCTCTACAACCAAGTGTTCTGCACTCACACATTGTTGAAGACCTTCCAATTCCTTGTCAAGCTTCTTAAATTGTTCATTAGAAATTTGTATTGAAGGGTCATCCTCGTCATGAGAATCATGAGGGGAATTAAATTTAAGTATATTAGGCAAGATGTGTGTTAAATTGGGGGAATAATACTCTCTTAAGTTCCTTGGTAGGAATAAGTCAACACATAAATTGTGCTCAACACCATTACTAGTTAAAGCATGGGAAGCCATGAGTCAGTAAATTCTTCTCACATGAATCTTAGATTCAGAGCAATGGGTTAGAAAATCATAAATAAATATAAGCTCCAAAAACACACACTTGTTCCAATGAAGCAATAAAGGAAAACTAGAAGAAGATGGAGGGAAATTGGTATATGTGTTTTAATGCCTTGGTTTGTTTCATAATTTTTTTTTGGAAGTGTAAGTTGAAATGACAATAACGTAATCAATTAACTAATTAATTAAGTGATATGTAATGAGAACTATGATGCAATTGATTAACCAATTGATTAAATTGTGTGATATAGCACTATAATGATCAATTAACCACTTAATTAAGCATATATGAGATGAAAATATTATGATTAATTAGTGAATGTAATCACATAAGAAATAGATTTTAGAAATGAATACATCTAAATCTAAGAATTTTATGCAAATAACTCAGATCTAAAAAACACAAATAAAAAATTATGCAAACCATAAGACAAGTCATGTTCACCAAAATGAAATGGTGTTGACATGTATCCTATCCTATGGATTAAAAATAAGATCTCAATTTTCTAGAACACAAGATCATTAGGGAACAATGATGTGGTTTAACTTCAATCCTAAAAAGAGAGTTGAACACTTGGATTGATTGTTTCTTTTTTTATTGATGTTGTGGTTGGAATCGAGATTGAAATGAAAATACAAGATCTAGGTTAAATGATATTAAATTGATCTTTCAACAACAATAATGAAATGCAAAATATAAATGAACACAATAGCTTAGATTTGGAAAGAGTGGTCAAAGTAACTTGTAGCTACAATCTAGAGAAAAAAATGTTAGATAGGGTTGGTGGCTGCCCTAGTCTGAGGATTTTTATGCACACATAAAGTTCTAGATTCCTAGTTAGGATGTCCTATAGGTCTATCTCTAAAAAAATCAACTAAAAAGTGTCAAAAATGGTTGGAGGGTGCTCTAATTTAGGTGTTTTTGTCTCTTTAAAATCTAGGATCATTTGTCACACCTTGTGTTAGTGTTCCCACCTCCACTACAACAATGATTTATGAAAAGAGATCTTATCCTCAAAAAGGACAAAGGTTGAAACAATAATGGAAATGCTTAAATTTAAAAATGTTACCATAGATATGAAAATATTGACTTGAAGTGTAGTGCACCTCCATGATTCATACTTTATGATGGTTATGATATATACTGATGGACTCTCCTCATGTCTGGATACTTCTTGTTTCATGCTTTTCTCTTTCATATTTTGAGATACTTTTGCATATCAGTGGATACAATATGGTATTTATTATGATAATTTTATATTTAGGGTTACTTGGTGATGTTAGGGTTTAATATTTGATGGACCTTGTGATAATGCATTTCCTAGGTGTTACGATTCATGTACACTACTTATGATGTTATATCTTGTGTTAACGCTAATTGTAATAATTTTATTGGATATGAATGATGGTTGTTTGATTATGTTATATCTATGACCATGTTGTTTTACTTTTTACAAGGGATGATATCACATCACTCATCATGAGAAGGATGTGATGTCATAATTATCTTTCGCCTGACTATGTTGATCTAATGTTATAAAAGCAGATCGAGACCCAGATTATAAAGACCCAATACCTAGGCTCCACCCCATGAGCACTAAAGGTAGGAGCATCAATGGTCCCTATATAGTCTTACCTCATAATGTCGCTGTGAGAAAACTTTGTGACCCTAGGGAGGGTTCTCAACATGCGTGCACATGTCTGTGTGTGTTTATCCCTTGATGATGTTGTTTATTAATGAAGGTACTAGGCACCGACTCCACTTGGCCCCATAGGTTTGAGCGTGCCTCCTTTCCCATTGGTAGTTGATCAAAGGTGACACTAAGACCTATTGATCACTAAAACTTCTTTTAAGATTACATCCTTATGGGAAACTCAGTGATGGGAGACTTGCGCGTTTTCACTGAGTGACCTCCGAGATTTTAGAAGATGGCTCTTTGTTCCTTAAGGGGGGAGAAAAGGGAAAGGGAGAAACATAAAAGTAAAACCTATTTTAAAGCGATGCGATGAATTGATTTTAGTATACTAAGGAGCATATAGAACTTCACATACATGTTATTCTGAGGCCCATTCAACAATCTACATGCCCAGAACAATGATCAAGATATAGTAAAAAATCCTTTTAACATAAAGCAATATACACCACACATCCATAAGATAACAAGTGTGAACATAGTTTAATCGACAAAGTATTAAGCATATATTTCTAAAGTTATGTCATAATTTCAAAGATGCACAAAAAACTATCAATGTACACTGAACAACAGTAATCATAAAGGCTGCATGCACAATTTGATTATCTTTTCTTCAGAATTACAAAACACAGATTAAAGGCCAAATTTTTTATATAGAATATATTGTCTATATCTTTCTCAAATAAAATTTTTGAACCCTTTGCAAGGCAAAATGGCTATTCTTATAGACTCAGACCTAACAACCTAGAGATGGGAAAAATAGAAACACATCCCCAAAAGGCATTGTTGGCACTTCCTCCACACTCGTGGAAACATCCAAAAACCTGCAAATGAAACCACTTTCGACTTTTAGTGAAATTGCATTAGTTGTTTGGTTATTCAGATAAAAATATCTCCCGATGGTTCACTTGCAACTGAAAATGAGAAACTCTTCGAGCCACCGTTAATGAAGACACATGGCAACCGGAGGAAGAGAGGGTTGGGCTCTATGAACTACAACCTCAAAACTTCCTACAGAGCTACCACGCATCACAACATCCTCCTTTGAAAACTGTGGGCCCAACCCTCTTGGTGCAAAATAAACACCATGAAACAAAGCGCCACACATCAGGAGTGTGTGGCTTAATCAACAAGGCAAAGAAATGGCGCTAGGAATGAGTGCCATGCCTACACATGGCGGGTGTGAGCCAACCTCTTCAAAACATGGCATGGACAAAATAAAGTACATAGCTTTTTAGTGACTTCTGGGATAATCCTGCTTGCAGGGTGTCGATACCCAAAATTTCTGGTTATAGACCATATTTATGCATATGTAGGGAAAAGTCGGTCAAGGACCTATTGCAAAGGAACCCAATCATTCTCTGAGAGTTGTTCTTGAGATTTGAGGATTTGATAACTCTAATCAAGGCAAATAATTTCATGAAAAGGGAGGTCACCGAACTCATTATTAACCAATCCAAGCAGAGTATAGAGCCAAGCCAAAGGATGCAACAATTCTTCCACCTTGATGGCAACATGGGGAACACTTAGATTTTGGAGGAAAGTCTACTCTTGCTGTCGTTGCTCAATCAAGTTCCAAATCTGTTCAACCTTCAAAACTAAACCATCAGGGGGAAAAGGAGAGGGTAAGTTGAGACTTACAAAACATTCAAAATGTTCTTTGACATGCAATACCAAGGATTTGAGTGAGCTTAAATTGGACGCAGCCTGCGTTGCTGCTCAGTGGTGATTTATGAAATTATTAGCCTTTCTAACCAGCTGCTTATGATCATTCACCTCTATGGCCATTAATTCCTCTTCGAAAGTGGTATACAACCACTTGATTAGTTTCTAGGCATCAAGGACCTTGGGGACCTTGGGTGCGGTAGACTGGGTGCCTTCATTGATGATACTACTCGCTTTTGAACATAAAGATTGTGCATTGACCAAGAATTTTAGGGCTGACTGCAAAACATGGCATAATTATTTCACTTTTTCCCAATGTGAAACATATAATTCTTGCATGCAAGGGATAAAATATGCTAGATTAGTAGGTGAAACATCAATAGGTTTTTATAAGAGAGAAATTTCCTCCTCCTTTTCCTGGATATCTGCATACAATTCTCTAACCTTTTGCACTGCCAGAGACTTTTCATGTTCCAATGCAATGACTCTTTAGCTCTTGTCCAGCAACTTGTCTTTCATTCAAATCATGTTATTACATTCATTCTCTAAGACCTGCTTAGATCTTGGAGTTCCTTATCTAATTGGGTTTTCTTGCTCTTCCATTCATGTGATTCCCTCTCTCTTTCCTCTCTCTCCTCAATAAGGAGTACCTATGTTTGACTCAGATCTTGGAAAAATCTATCTTTATCCTAGATCACATTCTACAATTGGATTTGGATCTGAGTTATGCCTGGGGAGTCCGCTTGGAGTTGCAGGAACTCCTATTGTTTATCGTGGAACTTCTTGTTCAATTCATTATTTTCTACTTGCTCGGCCTACAATTGAGCTGTCACAATGTTTAGAGAACTTTGCAGCTTCTCCCTTTCAACCCTATCCTTCTGGACATCAGCTTGAAGTCGAGAGATCTCAGTGTTCTTATCTTTGTCTTCCATTTTTGAGCAGTCGACGATAGCTTTGACATGGCTCAATTTCTCAGTGAGCTTCTCCAGGCGCATGCTCCTTTTGAGGAAATCAGATGACACAACCTCTTGCATTTCCTCCATCATCTCTACCTTATCCTGTGGGTGAGCTTGTTTCAAATCTATACCAATAGCATGTATTAAATAGTCTATTGGCTTCATTTCTCCTTGTGGTTTGATGATGTTAGGAAACATAGCCACCAATATGAAGTTTTGGTTTTCTTCATTAAAATGTGTTTGGATACTAGGTTGGACAGGCTTCTGAAAATATTTTTCTTTCCGCTTTGTAATTATTTGAGCTTGAGCCAACTTGGAAGAGTTCATCTGCTGAATGAAATCTGATGGAGACAAAATCACCTATCCCATAATTGGGGTGCTAGGTAGAAGAGAAAAAAGGTATTGAGTCTATAGGATCTCTCATCTAGATGCAAATTGATTAGGGAAGAGTAGTAGGAGAGAAAGGAGGAATATCAATCATAGAGCCAGTGAGAGGGGATGAATACGAACATACGCTTGATGATGTAGGAGGTAGGGGAGTTGTAAATCCTAACATTCATGCGACCAAAAAAGTAGGCGCGAAATGAAAAGGGGTTCTCAAGGATTGGGAAATATCATGCAGGGATGCCATAGGAAAACTAGTGGATGCAGGGGACAACTTGGATTGCAATGCTGCTATAAAATCTGTAACTAAAATGGGCAAAAAAGTAGCAGCAGCTGAAACTGGGGGAATGGTAACAATGGGAGCAACCAAATATTGAGAAGAAAGAAGAGGGGGGATAAAAAAATACTTGAGCTGAAGATGCTGTTGTCATTAATGAAACTTGAGTTGCAATGGGTACTTCGGTCTGGGTTCTCTATGGAACTTTTGCTAATGTTTGCTTCTTCCTCAGAGGAGAAGAGCTCATGCATGCCTCACTAGTCCTTTTGATTGGCAACTGGGAACAATGTATTCTAGTAGGCTCGATCGTAGTGAATGATACGACTACTTGGTTCATCAAATCTAACTCAACCTCCTTCCCTTTACTAGTTTGTTGTTGAATATTCTACTGTGGGGTTGATTCCTGAGGGTCCATGCCACCTGAAGGAGAATCATCATTGTCCTCTATATCTACATTATATTTGTCCCACTCAAAATTTTCATCCAATGGGTAGTTTCCTTTAGAAACTCAGAATTGTTGAACTTCTTGTCGGTACATCCAAAAAGTTAACCTCTTCCCTTGTGGCCATTTATCATCCATCTTCTTAAGAAAAGTGGTAGGAATGGGTTTAACCAGATTCACTTTTGCATTTGGGGTGTGAAACTGTAACCATGATGGTCGCTCCTTGATGGGAACAACATCCAGGTCCACATACAACTGGGAATCATCTCTCAGAGGATTAATCTAGGCTTGCCAGGATTCACGCTGCACATGCGCTACAAGAATCTCTCTTTTTGCTAGACATCCATTTGGGTAATATCTCCATGGGTCATCAATAACCACAAGACCCAATTGTAACAATTTTAAAGTGAACACTCCTTCAACGGGGAGTCTCTTCACCAGAATAATAGGCCCTAAATCTTATGGTCCTGGGTGATGGCGATGTCATGCTTGCTTGTGCCTATAACATTTTCAATCACAACTAATTTTCTAAAAATCTCTAAGGCTAGTGTGCAATTAGCTACATAAGTGGGGAGGCAGAAAGGCTCTTGTGCAAAACCATGTACTCTAACGAAATAAAAATGCCTCCCCATAAACTAGCCACAACGGGGGCTTCAAGTAGACATCCATCCAATTTGTTTCTATGTGAAGTGGGAAAAAAAACCTGGGGCTTCCTTTGTCAAATCTTGCATGGAACAGTCGGAAAAAGAGTATGCATCATGTGTGGCCAATAGTATGGGAGTCCATGTAGTCACAAGCTTCCACCTATTATGCTCATAAAAAATTGATAACTCTATGCATTTACTGAAAAACTCCTTATTTTGATGCAAAAACATGTGAACAAGAAAATAAGTGTACCTGAATCTGTAACGTGTCTAGAAATCAGTTAGTTGCTCAACTATTCCTTGGGCAATGTCTTCAATAAAGTCATACAAGAAATCCTATTTTTGGTTGGAGATCACACCCATTTGGAAGGTATGGACGTGTAGATCATTATCAAGGCCACAAACGTAAGCCAACATTGAGGCAACCTCTTTCAGGTCATATTGCTTCAAATCACTGAATGCCAATGGGAATTTTGGAAGCTGAGCAAGATTCTTATCCATTGCACCACAACAAAAACTTAAAGCGTCCTTCTTCCTTCACCAATAATTTTCTAACACCTCCCTGCAGAAAACCTCTGTTGTATTGGTAAGAAAAGGGATGCACAACACGTCTTAGATAGCTTCTACACTTATATCTATCTTAGTGAAGTGCCCTGAATAGCAGGGGGTTCTGAATTGAAACATTGCGAGCATACCTCAATGAATTCAAGGAAATGAGGGACCATCAAGATGACATACTGTAGAAGACCACAATTCCAGAGCTTGACCACTATGTGTTTCCAATCTCCTTTGTGGTTGAGCATCCTAGCATAGGCGGCCTCTCGAAGACCATGTAGTACCCCTACCTTGTTCAAACCCTTTTTGACCTTCTTGACCAAGGTTGACTTTTCAATGGCTTATGTGGATGGCTGATTTATTGTGATGATGTGTATTATGGTATTATGCTTTAGAGTGTGTTTGGTGAATATGATTATGAATTATAGTTCATTGAGGAATAGATATTGAATATACATTATTGCTTATTGATGAGTAGTTGTTAACTCTGCTTCTACATCGTATTTTATTAATGAGGAAATGTTAAGTTTATTTATGTGTTACTAATGATGGAATAACACATTTACTTTACGTGCGAGTTGCTTCATGTATATGTCATCATGTTGTGTGGAAGTGTATGGGGTGCGAGGAGATGATTTTTCATCAGTCATTTTGGTGAGACATAGAACATTACGATTCTCCTTCACCAATGTGTTTACCATGTTTGTGTATATATATGTATACATGGTTCAGTGATGTAGGGAATTGTAGGTACAAGGTATCGTCTCCACCTGGCTCCATAGGTCTGAGCGTACCTAATTAACCTAATGAAGGTGGAGGAGGTAGTTCCAAGGTCCTAATGTCATCCCTAGCCTTGCTCAATTGTGAGCATCACCAGTCTTTTGTTTTCCCCATCGGTTCACCAAGTAGGCCACTTTTTCGACGTTGGTATGTGGGTCATGTTCTATTTTGGTTTCAGTTGAGTGTTGTGTGTTATGCATTTTGTGTGTTTAATTATTCTCTTCTTGAGTAGTTAATGAGAATTTAATATGTGTTGTGTTGATTAAAGAGAATTAAGTAAATTATATTAGAATCATTTTTGTGGTTAATTAATTAATTGATTATTTTTAATTGTCTAAGTTAGAGTGAATGTTGAATTATTAGTGAGAGTTAAATTATATTTGGCTTGAGTAATTGTTTTAAAAAAAAATAAAATAAGACCATTGTTTTTATAGATTGGTAAATCAAATTCTATTAAACTAGAAAATTAGAGTATTTACTTATTACCATATGGTGGAATTAAATGTGTTATGCATTTTTGAATAATTAGTATTATTTTCCAAAATTTGGAGATTTCCAACCCTACAATGGATTTTGAAATTTTGATTGGAAAGGATTTGCTTGTAGAAATTTTGTGGGTAGAGGCTTGTTAGAATCATGCAAATGAATGCTTTGGGTTGTCCAAAAGATTCAACCTCTCATGGTGTGTATGGATTGCATCTTCATTTTGTAGTTTTCCTCAAGTGTGAGGTATGATCTTTGATTTGTCTCTTAATTCTTGATGAGATCGATTTGAGTTTATTGCAAATGATTAGTAATGTGAAATAGAGAATTCTTGTAATTCAAAATTCTTCATCTAATTGATTCCACACTATGCATGCTTCAATTTTTTAAAATGAGAGTTACTTTTGGGGAAATGCTGCCCAAATTTTTATGTATGTGTAAAGCGGAAAATCGCGGTCGAACCCTAGTTGGTCTCCCCTCTTCTAACTCCAAGGAGAGAGAAGGGAGGTTCGCTAGGATTCGATGGGTTTTCACTTAGGGGGAAAACTTTACATTCAAAAGAGGGGTTGAAACTCATAAGATCCAATCCCACGTAATGCAAGATTGGATGCTAAATGAATTTCAAGGGTTAGGAAAGCAAGGCTACCCTCTTTTGTAAAGATTAAGGAAATTAAGCTAAGGATGCATAGAAAGTCATAAAAATTTGCTTATAAACTGAGTTCGGGTTATAGGATGAAGCTGCGGACCTGGAATTAGCAGTAAAATGTCGATACGGCGCTGTCCTGCAAATTTGAGCAAAAGTTGTCGGGACGATGGCGCCCGGCGCCACGGTCCTCCGAAAAATCCGCGAAACGAAGGGGGATCTGTTCGTCTCTGCACAAGGATTCCAGATCTTCAATTTCAGCCGCGTACCTGCAACCTACACATAGAAAAGCGAAGACGATTGGGGGGTTAGGGATTAGGGGTTTGCCTTTAGGTCAAACCCCGGTTTTGGAATTAACCAAGAAATGAGCAAGTGCTGTAAATGTAAATGACTGTAATGTAAAACAAGTACTAATACCTTGTTCTAAGGATGTTTGTATCCTTATGTGCAAAGGTTTAGATGTTGTATGTTGTAGTATGTAGCATGTAATAAGTGATCTCCTCTTCAATGGTTGAATCCTTGACTTGAATGCAACACTTAGCCTTGAATGGAGACTTGAAATGATCAATTGCTTGAATGCTTGAATGCTTGAATGCTTGAGTATATTTTCCACGCCTTTTTCCCTCATATCGAATGAAAGAGGAAAATGTAGTTTATATACTTGTCATTTAGGGCTGATAGACTGATTTTCCCGACCTTAGGCCGACCAGGGAAGTATATTTCCAAATTGCAAACAAAAAGACCCGAGCCCCTTAGGAGACCGGGCCCAAAATAGGACCCAGGGACCAGGGCGCTGGGCGCCCTGGTCCTAAGGGACCAGGGCGCTGGGCGCTCTGGTCCTGAGGGACCAGGGCGCTGGGCGCTCTGGTCCTGAGGGACCAGGGCACTGGGCGCTCTGGTCCCACCTCCCGGGACATCAGGGTGCAAGGAGGTTCAGGCCAGAGTACTTGAAAAATGTAGTTTTCAGTGTCGTGAGCGAGTTTCGGGGTCTCCATTCAGGTTGCGTGTTGCGTCGCCATCGTGAAGATCGAAATGCAGTCGAAATTGCAAGTGTTGCAATTTTAGGATGCTACAGTATGGCTAGAAAGTGAATTTTATTTAAAAAGTGTGATGTTGTTCACCCATTAACCAATGGGTTTTAATGAATTTTTGATTTGGCAAGTTTTAATTTTTTGAGTTTTTGGAGGTCCATCAATGGTGGATGGCCTCCAAAACCTAGTTATTGGTCTCCCTAGTCTTTTTGAAAAATGTGAATTTGATGTTTTAAATCTGTAATTATTATGTGGAATAATGATATTATATATAAAAATTTTAGTTGTGGATTGAATCAGATCCATTCTCCTAGCGTTAGGGCCAATTGAGTAATTGAATACATGTGCTGGAAATGCATTGTTGCCATGAGTTATTTGTGTGAATTTTAAAAAAATAAAAATCAATCATAACAAAATCATAGTAAATGTTATTTCCTGTGCAATGCGTAACATTTTATATTGTAATTTTAAATTTTAAATTTGTAAATTTGTAATTTCCAATTTATTAGTTTAGTAATTAATTTATAAATATATGTGTATATATTTATACTATGTATTTTGAATTTGCTATATGAAGAAAATGTTAAATATTGATTTGATGTAAATGCAAATTAGTTGTGCAAATGAAATTTATATTGTTAGCCATCAATTACGTTTAGTCGATATGACTTTGAATTGGATAAAGTATTTTGATTTATATATTGAATTTAGTTTTCAAAAATATTTTAAATTTTAATTTCATTATCTTGAAATTTTAAATTCAAGTGATATTTGTTATAGCCAAATTGGCTTAAATTGAAATGATTATATGTTTGTTTTTAAATGATGTGTTGTTCCCTAAAGTGGATTTTATTATCGTGAAAGAGTCAGCTATTGAAATAGCTACAATTAGAGATTGTTAGTTTTAAGTATATTTTGAGTGATTGTTCTGATTCCTTAACATGGATGAATTTAGAGTGCAAGTAGATTCGTTTGAGTGTTTACTTTGATTGGTTATTTTTTGGTGTTGATTTGGTAAAATCATTCTCGTGTCATGGTGGCATGTTGTTATTTGCAATTTTATTGTGCAAGTTGATTTGGTTAAGTCTTGGTTGTGTTCATACTTGCCTTATTGTGGTATTGGTCTTGTTTTGTGGATAGACCAGTTATTCGTTTCACACCTCCAATTGGTTTAACCATGGTAGAAGGTTTGTTTAATCATATTGTCCTTTAGTTTTATTTTTTTGAACTCCTTATGTTAGTTGGATTTTGTGTTTTGCCTTGGGGTTCTTTAGAGGTTGTGTAGTGTCATAAGGAAGAGTGGCTTTTGAGTGGGGGCCGCGCCCAAAGAGGTAGCAGGGTAACCCATTGAAAGTTGAGTAATAAGTGATAACTTAATTAAAAAAATGAGGGGTTGGGTTTTACAAACATTAATCAAGATAAATTGTGCCCCGCTCATGGTTGAGTGCTAATACAGACTTAGGATGTAGTTGAAAGGACTGGAATGGAAAACCAACTACCTTTGTCCTCATGAAAGTTTTGTTGGGTCCACATGAGACATGGATGGGGGCCGTAGGTTCGGGAGAGGCTATGAGGGTAACCCAGGATGGCAGCCGGGGCCTATGGAGGCCTACTAGGGTAACCCATACCAGCTATGCGATGACACTCTTCCCTTATATTCACTAGTGTATAGTCATGTGTTGGATTTAATTGGAGCACTCTTGTGAGAGTCTTGCTTGTATGCTTATGTCTTGTGTGAGTTCTTGATGTACATGTGAGACCATGTGATGCTTTGTTATGGCTTGCTTGAGGGTGTTAGTTCTATCTCCTAGCACGGAGGGGTGGTTCCTTTTTGGGCCACATGGTCGGGTGGTAGTGCCACTTTCCATTGGGTATTTTGTTCATGATTTCTTGCGATGGATTAGCTTTGCAGGTGCTCTAGTTGTTATTTTTGTATTTACTCCATTCCATGTTTCAGATAGATCCTTTTGTTCTTCTCAAATCATTCATGTATCTCTTGGACCCTATGTGGTCATATGTATCATTTGTTTATGTATGCCTTGATGATAGGTTGTAATTGATGTAAACTTTATGTATTTTCCATGTTTTATTTATTAGAATGGTCTTGAAGCAGACCCGAAGACATAGTCCATTTGGGGTGAACTCCATTATCAATGTGTGTTGTATGGTGTATGTTTTCATCTGGTTCATTTTAATTTTGGATGTATGAATGGTATAATGATTAAATTGTATAATGTAATTTAGGTGATATTAATCTTATTTGTATGTATGAAGTTATTGATTTAAATGCAGTAATATGGATTATGATGAATGTAGCTTTAGTGACGTAATTCAACAAATGACAAATGTATATATTCAATCATGCTTAGTTTAATCTCTTATGAAATTGAATTGCTATGCTCATGTGGTAATCAATCTATCATGAGTAGGTTTAATCAATCTGATTGTTAATTGGATTAATACACCTCAATGTTCATTGGATTAATCGAGTAATCTTCATTGGAAACCCTTTAGGAGTTTGTGTTAAGTCTTCTGCTTGTCCAACTTCAATTGCAATGTATATCTTGTACAATAGTGTGTTCTTATTAAAAAAAAATTATTTGCACTCTTTTCAAGTGTTTGTAGTTGTTTCCTTTAGGGTTTCTTAGCAGGGCGTTGCACCCATGGGCTTCTTATTAATTTCGGGATCAAGAACCTCTTCATATCTATTTAAAACCAGAGTGGGATTTTTGGTCATACCTTTTGTCTTTTGCAAATTTCTTGGGTAATCGGGTTTTGGAGGCATGGGGTGAGAAGCATACGAGAAATCCCCAAAAACATCGACCCAAGTCTCAAGCTCTGAAGAATCTGACGTCTTAGCTGGAACATCCATTTCTACGAGCCAATTTGTTCTTATTTCTGCTTGTCAAACTATCTTTGGTGCTAGGATATAATTATTTGGAGAACAAAATGTTGCATTCTACCCTTAAATTTTTTTCTTCTCTAATACTCTCCATGCCTCGATCTTCATGCTCAACAACATGTTAATTATGTGCTTTGCCTCGTATATGCACCACATGTGCCTTTCGTGCATAATTAATTTTGTGGGACACTGTATTAATTGCCACCTTGACTTTACTAAGAAGCCACTCTCCAACTTACGCTACTATTTCAAACATTCAGACAATTATCTCAGAACATGCATTCCTTTATTTATTGCAATTAATATGGAAAGCAATGTCGATGCAAGCCAAAAGCTAGTGACAATTTACCTTGATTTTGAAAAGTACATATGACAGGACGCATGGCACATTCTTGTACCTTGCACACTCTCCTGAAACCTGAACAACTTGATTGTGAGTTGGCTTCATAATTTTACTTGCTGTGAAATGAATTCATGCAAGGTTTCAACTTGTGCTCATTTATGCAACCTTGGCTTTCCTTTTATGGCTTGAAGTCCTATCATGTCTATAAATATGACCATGACGCATACTCATCATTGTCTTAGCATTTGCCTTGGTCTGCAACATACTAGGAGCATGGACACTTCTGTTAGGCTAGTATGTGTTGGGAATCAAGTTGCATTTTTAGGGAACATTTCTGACCACCGTTTGCAGAGAATAACTCGCCATAGAAACCTGATAGTCATTGCGGCCATAAAATGGGTATTGGGTGAGGATTTCATAGACTCTAAGGATAGGTATAGGGTGAATACAAACATCTCCTCTCACTTTTTTGCTTCTCTGCTAGACATTAATCTACCTAGGAACCTTATTACCCACCTTACTGAAGTACTTTTCCTTGGAAAGTACTTGGGTGGGTTGGAAGCATTAATTGAATATGCAGTCCCTTACGTGGGCATCCCATCAGTGTCAGACCTGAGGCACTTTTTTGACAACAACGAGGTGGTCCCATGACTCCCATTCATCTCTAGCTTTAAGACTATGACCCTAGCATTACATCGCGATTGGGTGTGGCAAGTTGTTAATTTCCTATTGCGGGTGCATCTCCTAGTCGACTTAGATAGGGCCACCTGTTATTCTGACTTCTACAACTATATCTTCCCGAGGGTCCTAACTCCAGATGATCCTCCTATTCTCCAAGTCATCATGCATTTCATAAATTCAGATTCAAATTATGTAGGGGGAACAGATGATGATGCGGAAGACAAAGATGTAGAAGAAGAATAATATGCTCCTCCACTGATAAAACCGCTTCTCATATTTTTATTTTTTCTTATTTGCAACAAGGCTTGCTGTGTAATTATGTAAAAACCACACTACATAATATAATATGATATTTGCTTTCATATCACTATGGTTCTTTCATTTCTCAACAATTCTTTCTATTCTTGTTTCTATTCTCCCTGGCTCAAGACTTTCACTTAAAAACTTTTTAAGAGATAAAAAGAATTCAGACCTAGGACAAAAGGGCCTTCGGGAAAAATAGAGAACACACTATTTACAATACTTACACAAAGCTAAGAAACTAGGGCTTAATTGAAGAGTTTAAAATGGATCTCATTGACTAAGATCTCTAAAAGATCACCTTGCATGTTTTCCATCATAAAAGTGTTACATTATTTACACTCGAGAATACGGAATGGACCATCCCACAAACTATCAAATTTTGCATGTTGACCTGGCTTGGCTTCTTGTTTGTTGTATTTCAAGACGAGGTCTCCACATTTAAAACCAAGATCCAAACTCTTCTTATTGAACCACTTTTTGACAATTTATTGACGATCTTGGAGAGAATCATAAGCCTTTTCCCTCTTCTCCTGCAATTCTAGGAGCTCCACCAACCTTACCTCTATGGGTTCATTTTCCTCTGATTCTAGAAACTTTAGAAGCTGCAAGGCTGGGATCTCCAACGAGATTGGGAATTTCACCTCCTTTCCATATATGATCTCGTATGGAGAATTTTTAAGTACCTTCTTGGGGGTCACTTGATCTACCCAAAGTGCATTATTAAAGTGATGATGCCATTCTCTCTTATATTTGACTTTGATCCTTTTAATGAGTCAAATCAAGTTTTTGTTAGTTGATTCAGCTAAACCATTCCCTTGCGGGTAATAGTTTGAAGATTTTTTTAGGTAAATGTCATGGCTGAGAGAAAATTGGGTGACCCCAAAACTTGTAAATGCTCTGGCATTATTTAATATTATATTCTTTGGTGGACTAAACCTTGCAACCAACTCCTCTAATAAACTCAATATCTCAGCTTTTATTGTATTCTTTAGCGGAATTGCCTCCGTCCAGTGTGTGGAATAATCTGTGGTAGTAAGAATCCTTTTGTGGCTGACGAAAGATGATGGGTTGGTCATTCCTATGAAATCCAACCCCCATTGAGAAAAAGTCTCATCTGCTACTATAGGCTTGAGCAACATAGTTGCATTTCTATGTTTCCCAATGTAGAATTGGCACTCCTTGCATTTCTGGATAAGGGCATGAGCATATTTGAATAATGAAGGCTGGTAATACCTTACTTTGCTAATCTTAATAGCATTGCTTTGAGCTGAGAAGTGACCCCCTATAGTGCCACCGTGGAATTCATGGAAAATCCTCTCAGCCTTCTGCTTGTCCATACAATGAAGTAGAACTCCATCAAAATTCATTTTGAACAAGAATCCTTTGAGCCATTGGTAGCAACCACTCTGCAATCTATAGTTATTTTTCTTCTCCAAAGGAAGGTTTGGGGGAAAACTTCTAGTTTGCATGAAGGCCTTCTGTCAGTGATCTAGCTCCTTTCATCTGGGTGCATGTGTGTCAACACCATTTCATCTTGTGTCAGCTCTGAAGTGTCAGGCTCTTAATCCATATATTCATAGAGACCTTTTCCTCAGATCACCTTGGTTGGTTTGACATCAACATCATATTCTAGGATCTTAGTAATCTAGTTGGCTCTCTTTTTTGTAATTTCTCCTTCCATTATGTACTCGTGGATTGCGAGGTGAGCCACATAAATAGTTGCCTTATTACAAGCAATGAAATGCCTGAACTTCTATAGGCATTTCACTATGGCAAAAGCTTTCCTTTCCACAAAGTTGTACTTGGTCTCATACTCCTTTAATGTCTTTGAATAAAAAGCAATTGGGTGCTTTCCTTTGCCTTCTGCATCTTTTTGTGTAAGCACAACACCAATACTAAAGTTGCTGGCATAAACATACATTAGGAAATCCTTGGACATATTCAGATTAACTAAGATTGGACTAGATGAGATGGCTTCCTTAATTTTTTTGAATGCTTCTTTGGCCTTAGGAGTCCATTTGAAATTCAAGTCCTTCTTTAACATAAGAGTGATGGGTCTTATCATCCCAACAAAGTCAGATATGAAGCGACTGATGAAATTAATTTTCCCCAAGAAAGATTCAACACCCTTTTTGTTTACACAGTCCAGATCAATTGATACTCCTTCTTTGGACACTACATGTCCTAATATCTTTCCTTGAGGGACTCCGAAGATACATATCTTTAGGTTTAAAGAAACCCCAAACTCTAGGCACTTCTAGAATACCAACTCTAGGTGGTCAAAATGATCTTCTTTATGCTTTGAAAACACTGTTAGATCATCTAGGTAATTGAGAATCATCTTGTTAATTAGCTCTTGAAAATCTATATCCATGGCTCTTAGAAAAGTTTCTCTGACATTAGACAATCTAAATGGCATCTTTTGGTAGAAAAACATTCCCCATTTAGCAGTGAACATGGTTTTATGCTAATCCTCCGACTTGAAAAGGACTTGATTATATCCAGAGAAGCCGTCAATCATAGAGAACATCTTTGACCCTTCTACTGTGTACAAAACTTGTTCCATAGGAGGCAAAGGGTAATGGTCCTTTAAGGATGCTCTATTCGAGTCCCAAAAATCCACGTAGAGATGGATATCTCCATTCTTCTTTCGAAAAAGCACTGGGTTAGAAACCAAAGTACTATTCTTGATTGAATAAATGATCTAGGATTCAATTAGTTTTCGTAACTCCTGTGACATCATGGACTCGATCTTGGGATTCACTAGACGTTTCTTCTATCAGACAAGCTTTTCCCCTTTAGTTAGATCAATGGTGTGTTGTATTACCTCTGGATCGTAGCCTTTGAGGTTGTCATATGACCATGCGATCACTCTTATGTATTCATCACATAAATGAACCAACCTGTCCTTATCATGTTGAGGGACATTTTTTCCTACCTTGAGCTTCCACCCATGTCCAACTTGTAGTTTGGTATAATCTCCCTTATCTGTGATTAATTTCCTTTTGTCATTTCTTGCATCCTCGCAATCAAAAAGGTTTTCCAAAGTGATCAAACCCTGCATGAGTTTATTTGATCTTAGTTGGATCACTTGATTATCGTATGCCTCAGTGACCTTGGGCTGTAGTTGGTCTGCAAATTCCCCAGACTATTGTATAAACATGGCCACATGTTCATCATTTTCAAAGATGTGCCAATGTACATTATTGTCTTGGATATGTGGTCTAAAGATCACCTGATCTGAGTGTTTATTCTCTAGCAACTCAAAGGCTAGGTCAAACTGAGATCCTACTAAGGCCATACAACCAACAACTTCATTATTCTTCTGAGGAATCCTCTAAATATTGAAAGTGTCAAATCTTTTGATTAGATCCCAAACCTGATGGTGGTATGAACACATGCGGACATGCTTTGCAACTTATATTTCTCGGACCTGTTGAACCACTAGCTCAAAACTCCCAAAACTCTTAGTTATTTGACTCCTAGACATTCCGCAAGACTCAAACCATGTACTAAGCCTTTGTATTCTTCTTAATTTCTAGAACATGCAATTTGGAGGTGAAAAGACCTCAAAATATACTCTCCAAAAGGAGATATTTAGGTAAATGCCTGCTCCAAACCCAATTTTGCTTCTTGCACCATCAAAATATAAGGTTCAAAGATAGAAGTTAGTTCTTCCTTTTGCTTTTCTATATCTTGTGGATCTTTTGACACTCTAGGAATTATCTGATCCTCATAAAAAATTACATACATCCTAATTCTGGTGGCATGATAGTTCCCATACGGGTCCGCATCTATGAATTCATTGAGGAAAACTTCTTGCTTTGGGGACCAATCTTTGATTATTTCTTCATCTTCTAATAGCTCCATGCACTTCATTTCACCTCTCAAAATGGATGTATGGGTAGCTTCAAAATTGATCATGGCATCATCAACTACATGTTTGATGTGAAAAGGGTCGGACAATATTTTCAACTTGGACCCATGTTTGGTTCGAATGATAAGGTGAGACCAATCTAAAGAGAGATATCCCTCCACTTTTGCGGTAAAGTCTTTGGACAAACAAATGTTGAAAACATGAGAAATATCAATGACTCATACCTTTTGAGTTATAGTGATACTCGGAAAAGCAAATAAGGTGAGAGGGAGGATTTTTATTACACCCATGGTCTGGACTTTATTACCATCTAACTGCATGAATCCTCTATTCATGGCTCATATTGTAACTTCAAAAATTCCACTATTTGCTTGGGCATCACAATGGTGCTAGCACCAGAATCAATCATAGAATTATTGAGTAACTTATCCCCAATAATAAGAGTTAAGTAGAAAGGATTGGGTTTCAACTTACGTTCCTTTAAGTTGGCATGGGTCTCTCAGCTTTCATTAATAAGCACTATGGATATTCGTGATTGACCTCCCAACTTAGGACCTTTATCTTTTATGCATGCAAAGCTGGCTGGAGGCTTTTCTGCTTCACCAAGTGCATCCCGTAGGTGATTTTTTTTCTCTGGGATAGCGAGAAGATCCCATAGAGACACATTTCTAGGGATTCTCTTCAGTTGTTCTATTACATCGATAACTATAGGTATAGGAGCTTTTCTTTCTTTAGCATTGTACGATATGAAATCTTTAGGTTTCTGGAAATTAGGGACCACCATAGGTTGCTCTTTATATTTCTCCACACTTTCTTTTGGTTGTTGTGTCATAGGTTCTCCCATGAACCAGCGCTTTGAGCAGATGTTATAATTGAACTGTACTTGAGGCATTTTTTAAGATGATGCGAGAGCATTGTTCATGAGTATTGTCTCTTAATCTTCCATCCAGGAAAAGAGAGCGTTATCTGGAGTGATTTCAATTTCTTTCTCCATCAACATGCCCTGCATTTGGGTTGTAAGTGTGATATTATCCATCCATGGAGAAGCGTATATGCCAGCATGAGGGCTCACTCCTTGGCTCCTCTGCTCAACAACCTTCTACTACAAGTTTCCCCTTGGACAATTCCACAGCGTATGGGCGACATTGCATGGAAAACACCAAGAATTGGTATCGTCTGCTAGGTTACTCTAGCCAACAACCAACTCCTTGTTGTTATTGGGAGGTATAGATTGCAGAGGGGTAGGTACAAGTACAATCTAGTTGTTTGGCTGACCTTGATTAGCTTTTGTGCCACCTTGGTACTGATTTTGCTAATGAGGGGGTTTCCCTCTTTGATAGTTTTGAAAAGGAGGCCTGGCGGGCAAAGCTTGTTGCCTCTTAAGGTTGGTAATCTCATTCGAAAATGTTCTGACCAAATTTTTCATATCGTTCACTTCTGCAACTAGAGAAAAAGGCATGACAATACTTGCTTGTTGAGCATTTGGGTAGATGTACATAGATTGTGAGTCAAATGTGCTTGGAGATGATTGCTTGGGCATTTGGGTTGTCAACTCAGGAAATAATGGCAAGGGCGGCCTTTGAGGAAGCTTTCCCTCATCGATTAGATTGTTCTCCACTAGGACCACTATCTCATAAGTGTTTGGAAGAGTATTACCTCCCAAAGACTGGATCATAATAGATATGTTGGAGTTGAAAGCCTTCAAGTAGAACACGAAAGCCATATCTACGGGAGGTCAAACAGATACGGGTATTCTTTGCCAGGAATTCTAGAATTTTGAGTTGAAGTCTATCATGACCTCTTGGGGAGCCCTTTTAATTGTTATCAACTGTTGTAGTAGACAAGATCTATCTCCTTTTTCGATGAAGCATTTAAAGAAACAATCACCCAACTGGTCCCAGTATCCTATCAAATTTGGTGGGAGATATCTATACCAATCTTGGGCTTTTCCTTTAAAGTAAGCTGCAAGCAATCTCAATGCCACATTTTGCCGTGTGACATTGTGTACAGTGCATATCTTGGCTACATCCTACAAATGTTCCCCTGAAGTTTTAGAGTCCTCTTCGGTGAACTTTGGCAATACTTTTAATGCAAAAGTCGGGATGACATCCCACTGAGCAGGGGGAACAGGCGCAATAAGGGGACTTCCACTATTCCAAGTGACAAAATTATTTTGAGGTTGTGTCACCATCGGTATAGGGACTGTTGGGACTGGGGTTTGAGTCCCTCCTTGTACTGTTGCTTGGACAACTACTAGGGGCAATATTAATAAGCTTGGGTTCGATGTAGTTTGGCTCCTAGTAAGAGGTCTACAGCTCATACACCCATTCTTAAAATTGTTGGAATCCAATGACATTGAGAGGGGGGGGAGAATCAATGTTATACTAGAATGATTAATTTTAGCCTTATTAAAGCATGCATACACCAACCAGTATACTGGTACATACATAATTGAAAGAAGTAAAGCAATCAATAAGCCAATCATATAAATGAGAACCATAACACATAGATTTATACGTGGAAAACCTCAAAGAGGAAAAACCACAATAGGATTTGTGACCCACAATATCAATCCACTGGCCATATGAAGAGATATTACAAAATATGAGGGGCATGCACTTGAAGGAAGGCTTACAACCTAGAGCACACTGCTCAATCAAAAAAGGAGCCTCATTGACTACATAAAATTCCAGACTACAATCCAGAGAAGTGTTGAACTTCTAAGATAACATCTTATATGCCTGAATATATTTCTAGTTTAAGCTCTGTCTGTTCTGGTTTGAAACCCTAAACCCTTTACTGAAATAACCCTTATATAAATATCCTCACATACATAATCTCTATGATTTATTTCGCATCTCCTTCCAGTTACATATTCGCATCATGATTCATGTCTCTATCAAAATGATCTATCAAACTGACCTATATACCCTATACAAATTATCATGCCTTATGTCGGCTTACAAAGATATATACAATATCAAATTACATGTTAGCCAGATAACATAAGTGCATAAATATTAAAACCAATTGCCGATGCTGTATCCAAGATATGTCAACCTCCAATAGCAATAACCTTTACTAAAACATGTTGGCCTGCATTGCCGGTAACCAAAGAAATCCTTTTGTCCTATCGATGCTAGTGTCGGTGCCGGTGTAGTATCTGTGAAGTGCCTGCTGGTACACAATTGAACAAAAATATGAAGCCGAAACACAATACCATGTTGCCATCAATGACAACATAGTGAAACCAACCAATTGAGTGTCAATTGCTAACAAAACAAGCAAATAATTTCCATTGGGCATGCTAAGAAAAATAATTGTTGATCACTAAAAGTGTTTTTTCAGGATTATAGCCTTATGGGAAAATGAATGATTGGGGACCTGCACATTTTCACTGAGTTACCTCCAGGATTTTAGAAGTCGACTCTTTTTTCATTGAGGGGGGAGAAAAGGGAAAGGGAGAAACACAAAAGTAGAACCTATTTTAAAGTGATGTGCTAAATTGATTTTAGTATACTAAGGAGCACAAAGAACTTCACATACATATTATTCTGAGGCCCATTCAACAATCTACATGCCTAGAACAATGATCAAGATATAATAAAAAATCCTTTTAACATAAAGCAATACACACCACGTATCCACTAGATAACAAGTGTAAGGACATATTTTAATCGACAGAGTATTAAGCATATATTTTTTAAAGTTGTGTCAGAATTTTAAAGATGCACATAAAAATATCAATGCACATTCAACAATAGTAATCATAAAGGTTGCAGAGACAATTTGATTATCTTTTCTTTAGAAAGACAAAACACAGATTAAAGGCCAAAATCCTATATAGAATATCTTGTCTATATCTTTCTCAAATAAAAGTTCTGAACCCTTTGCAACGAAAAAATTGCTATTCTTATAGACTCAGACCTAACAACCCAGAGCTGGGAAAAATAGAAACACATCCCCAAAAGACATCGTTGACACTTCCTCCATGCTCGTGGCAACATCCAAAAACCTACAAATGATTTCTAGTGAAATTGCATCTGTTGTTCAGTTATTCAGATCAAAAGGATCTCCCAACGGTTCACTTGCAACTGAAAACGCGAAACCCTTTGGGTCACTATTATGGAAGACACACAACAACAAGAGGGAGAGAGGGTTGGGCTCTACGAACTGCAACCTCAGGGCTTCTCGGGGAGCTACCATGCATCACAACATCCTCCTTTGAAAACTGTGGGCCTAGCCCTCTTGGTGCAAAACAAACATCACAAAACAAAATGCCACTCGTTAGGAGTGTGTGACTTAATCAACAAGGCAAAGAAAGGGCGCTAGGAATGAGCATCGTGCCAAAATGTGGCGGGTGCAAGCCAAACTATTCAAAACATGACATGGACAAGATAAAGTACACAAGACCTACCATACCTAACCCTAGTTCATGTCTTTGGTTTTGATCTTTTGTCTTGATTACATTATCATTAACCTAATCCTTATTCAGGATGTGTGGTCTTAAGGATGGTTATGTGTATAGTTGTGTTTTATCCCTTTTTATTCTATTTTAAATTATTTAATTTATTTGAGATTTATTATGGTACAAGGTTAATAATTATTAATATTAATTAAATTTTTTATTATATTAGGTGTAGTTATAATAATATTATCCTTTGTATTAATTATGTGTGTGTGTTTTGATTAAGTGGTAATGAATAATATAAATATTGTGTTCCCTATTTTCCTTCCTACTTTCTAGGAGGAATTATTTGATAAATTATTATTTTTTTTTAAAAGGGTAAAAATTTATTTAGAAGAAATAGAAAGTACAAAATAGAAGGCCACAACCCTCAAAAAGATCCCAAAATAGACAAACCAAGAAGCCAAGAAAACTAGAAGAAAGAGAATCTAACTAGGCTTGTCCTCCATGATTAATCTATCCAAAGTCTCTGTATGCTCAAGGGAGAGAGACTCCCAACTGTCCATATCCCACCTATCCAAACCATAAAAAGCCCACTTAGTCAAACAATCAACCACTCTATTCCATTCTTGAGAAATATGATCAATCAAACGGTGTAGATTCAAGATCTTCTTAAGAACTAAAGCTAACTACCAATGAGCATTATCCAAATCTTATTCATTTATAAGATAATCACTATTTGGGAATCAGGCTCATAGATAATGTTTCACCAGCCTAAGGAGCAACCCCTCGCAAGAAGAATAGAAAAATCATCCATAAGATTATTATAATTACGACCCATATAGGTGGAAAATAAAAATACCACATCACCATCTCTACTATGACTAATACCATCAATTCCTACATGCGCAGGGTTTCCCCTAGAGGAACCATTAGTGTTGATTTTCACAAGAGGAGGGAGCCATCGTCCCTCCCTATGAACCTTTTGATTTACCTATCTCTACTTCCTCTTACCTGCATGGATCAACCCCTTGTCCACTATCTTAAAACTATTTGCAACAACCAAGTCATTAGGATCCACAACATCCAAAAGGTCACACTTTTCCAGAATGGTCTCTTGAAGCGTACTAATAATCTTCTTCCACAAGAAGACACTTCCCATTTGAGAGCCCTAAAAGATAAAGTTATTCTTTTCTAACCAAATATTCCAGATTATGAGGGTGGGACCAATATCCCAAGCAACTTAGAGGAAAGAGGACTTTGAAGGTGGTCTATCAAGCCTTTCCCAAAACTCAATGAGAGAAGTAGTATGGATATAGGTATGATTCCACATAGCTCACCATTGATGCCACACCTCTCTCAAAAATTGACACTGAAAAAAGAGATGACAAGTGCATTCTTCACTATTATTACAAAACACAAAAATAAAAGGGCCTTTAAAACCATGCTTGTGCAAGTTCTCCCAGGTAAGAAACTTATTTTGGACCACCACCCACATAAAAAAATTGCACTTAGGCCAAGCGAATTTATTCCAAACCTGCTTCCACCAAGCCACATTCTCAACACCATGCAACTGCCTATCTAGTTAAAGATATGTAGAAGCCACAAAGAACTTCCCTTTTGGATTAGGGCCCCAAGATCACTTCCCATGAGGGATTTTCTGTTAGAATGAACAAGAGGAAAACTAAGAGGGGAAGGTGAATCAATTTTCCACAAGTTAAACAATTATTGCATATTATACACCTTCCACTAGAGCAAAATGAAAACAACACAATGAAAGATAAAGCATGAGAGCACACAACACACAACACCAATATTTTGACGTGGAAAATCCAATGAAGGGAAAAACCACGGTGGGAAACCCTACCCATAATCAGATAATACTTCTGCAACAATATGTGAAAATATTAGAATGAGGATTGCACTTGCAATCCGGCCAATAGCCTAGAGGACACTCCTCAACACAAAAGGGAAGTCTCATCGACTTACATAAACATCAAACTACAATCTGGAGGAAATGAGCTGTGAAAGTAGCATCTCTAAATGCTTGGTTACAATTTCGGTTAAGCATAGTGTCTGCCCTGCAACACCAAACTCTCCACAACACTTTGCTGAATGATTTATCCTTGTTCACACATTTTCCTCTCTCAGATAATGTAGACAAAATTCCTATCCTCATACACAAATTACATAAACATATCACCTATATATATAAATCATCAACCTTGATAATAGGGTTGGCTAAACCCTCAACCCTCAACCCTCAACACATAATTACAAAAATTACATCACACGATACAAAGATCGACCACTAGACCAATATTATGATTTAAATTACATAGCATGAACCTAATTCAAATTCCTAAAAAATTATATCCATCGAAAATCCTGCCAAGGTCAATCGCAACACGTTACATCAATCGGGAAAAATCCTGTATCAATAACACATAATATCCAACTGAATCTAAATAGGATCACCAAATATTCATGCCAGGCAATGCAAAGCCACCAAACAATTGGGATACGATCAAGAACACCTTCAACACATTAAGAACCATTTCTAGAAGCTAGATCAAAACCACTTAACCAATTCATCAAATATCATCAACCGGGACCAAGAACAACAACCAACAAACTAGAACACACACAATAGCTTCCGGAGTACCAAATCATGAACCAACTGAATATGACATACATATAATCATCATGGTTATCCTTCCAAAACCACATCCAACAATTTGAACACACCAAAGTAGAATCTCTGATAACCACTGCCAAAATCATGTCCAACTGGAGTAGGTCAGCAACCAACCAAAGTAGTGTTGACAACCAACCAAAGTAGTATTGACATCAATGAAAAAACATAATCAGTTCTTGCATATTGCCAACAATCTCCCCCTTTGTCATTGATGGCAACACTGAATGTGAAAAACATCCAAGTGCCAAGGAATGCCAACAATCTCCAAGAAACAACAAAAATCTCTCCCACAAATTGGAATAATATTTTCTATTTTTCACATGGACATCTCTCCACCTTTGACATCAATGACAAAGGGCTGAACCAATCAGCTAACTAGTCCCTTTAAGTAGCAGCACCATCTCATCAACCCAGATCAAAAGATATTTCTGATAAGCTCACTGGATTGATGCATCTCTACATCTCTAAGTCTCTTTCGGAGGGGTGGTGACCCCCAATTGATTTATGAGATATTCAAAAGTATCTTTAGGCAATGGTTTTGTTATAATATCCACAATCTGTTCCTAAGTGGGCACATATACCAATTTGACTTCCTTTGCTTCAACCTTTTCTTTCAAGAAGTTATGTCTTATAGATATGTGTTTTGATTTGGGATGAAATAGCAGATTCTCTGACATATCAATAGCAGTTGTATTATCACATTGAATAACAATAGGCTCATCATAAGTTACCTTTATATCCTTCAACATTTTCTTCATCCATAAGGTCTGAGTACAATTGTTGTAGCAACTACATATTCAGCTTCAACAATAGATAATGAAGTGCATGATTATTTTTTGCTAAGACATGAGACTAATTTCTTCCAAAGAAATAATGCACCACCTATAGTGCTCTTTCGGTGATCAACATCTCTTGGCCAATTAGAGTTTGTATAGGCACATAATCTGAAATCATCATCCTTTGGATACCATAACCCATAATGTGTTGTTCCTTTCAAATATTTGAATATCCTTTTGAAAACAATATCATGATTTTCTCTTGGATCAAACTGAAATCTAGAAGCAATGCAAACATCATTTATTATATCCGGTCTAGTTTCAGTTAAGTACATTAGTCCACCAATTATTGATTTGTATCTACTTGAGTTCACTTTAGGAGATTCATAATTCTTTGATAGTTTGCAACCATTTATCATAAGGGTTCCAATTGGTTTTGAATTTTCAAGTCCAAATTTCTTTAGTAATTCTTTCACATATTTAGTTTGACAAATGAAAATACCTTTATCAGTTTGAGTGATATGCAAGCCTAAGAAATATTTCATCTCACCAATCATAGACATTTCAAATTCATTCTTCATGTTATCAACAAATGTCATGCATAGATTTTCTTCTCCTCCAAAAATGATATCATCAACAAAGACTTCAATGATTAATATGTCATCATGCTCAATCTTATCATATAATTTTCTATTAGTATTACCTTTGCTAAATCTGAGCTTCAAAAGATTTTTATCCAATCTATCATACCAGGCTCTAGGGGTTTGTTTCAACCCATATAAGGCTTTCCTCAATCTGTAAACCATGTCCTTATCCTCTGATAGTGAAAATTCATCAAGCTGCTTAATGTAGACTTCTTCTTCAAGATCTCCATTTAGGAATGCACATCTGACATCCATTTGATATACCTTGTAGTTATTGTGTGCAACATAGGCAAGAAATAGTCTTACTGCTTCAATCCTTGCAACCGGAGCATAAGTTTCGTCATAATCAATTCCTTCTTGTTGTGAGTATCTTTTGCAAACCAATCTAGCTTTGTTTCTTACAACATGTCCTTCTTCGTTTAATTTATTTCTGAATACCCATTTAGTTCCAATAACATTTTTATCTTTAGGCCTTGGAACCAATTCCTATGTGTTATTCTTTTCTATCTGATTTATTTCCTCTTCCATTTCTTTCATCCAATTCTCATCTTTACATGCTTCAATAACTGATTCTGGTTTAATTTGAGAAATTATACATACCTCTTCAACAACTAATATTTTTCTTGTCATCACACCTTTTCTCTTATCTCCAATGATCTGAACTTCAAAATGATTCAGCTTCACATGCCTGGGAGTCTTTGGATTATCTTAAATTTTTGACTCTTTATGCTCTTCAACAATTACTGTGGAATTTTCTAATGTTACCAAAGCAACTAAATCAATGCTCTGATCTGATTCTTGCATTATGGGTTCTGATCTGACAATCTCATCTTCCGATCTATAGTCATATGATATAATCTGATTATTACTTTGCTCATCCACTTTGACATTTATGATTTCCACTATCCTATGCAACCTTTTGTTAAAATATCTATATGCTTTGCTCTTAGTCGAATATCCTAAGAATATTCCTTCATCACATCTAGGATCAAATTTCCCTATTCCATCATCTCTTTTGATATAGAATTTACTTCCAAAAATTCTGAAGTACTTGATAGTAGGAGTATGACCGAACCATAATTCATAAGGAGTCTTACCAGTATCACCTTTTATGTGTATTCTGTTGAAAGTGTAGACTGTGGTATTGCCAACATCTCTCCAATAGATATCAAGCAATTTGACTTCCATCATCATTTTCCTTGCAACATATAAGATAGCTCTATTCTTTCTTTCCACTACTCCATTCTGCTGTGGAGTTCTAGGTGTAGATAATTGTCTTTTGATTCCTTATTTCTCACAAAAATTGTTAAATTCATTGGATGTAAATTCACCACCTTGATTTGATCTTAAGCATTTTATCTTCAAACCTGTATCTGTCTCAACCATAGCTTTAAATATTTTGAATTTTTCAGGAGCTTCTGATTGTTCTTTCAAAAAAGCAACCTACATCATTCTAGAGTAATCATAAATAAGAAACATAAAGTATCTATCTCCTTGAAAGCTTTTAGTCCTTGCAGGAACACACATATTAGTATGAATAAGATCAAGAATTTCATTAGATCTATCATGTATGCTTTTGAAAGAACTTCTGATTTTCTTACCCATTTGAAATTCTCTACATATCGAATTATGAGGCTTGATGATCTTGGGAAAATCTTTGACACCTTGGGTTGAACTGATCTTTACTATGCAATCAAAATTCACATGACACATCCTTTTATGCCATAGCCAACTTTCATTAATCAGAGCAATCAAGCAAGTCTTCTCACCAGATTTCAAATGAAAGATATTTCATTTGGTTTGAGTTCCATATGCAATTTCATTCCAGATCTATTGATAATCTTGCATTTTCCATCTTTGAATTTCAAATGAAATCCTCTATCCACCATCTGTCCTACACTCAAGAGATTATGACCCTCAACATAGTAAACATTATCAGTATTAGTCTTACCATCCAAGGATATTGTTCCTTTTCCTTTGATCTTGCATGCCTTATTGTCTCCAAATCTGACTAGTCCACCCTCAAATTCTTGCAGAGTTAGGAATTTCCTCTTATCACTGGTCATATGATGAGAGAAACCACTATCTATAACCCATTCTATTTCTCTTCAATTTTAGCAGCTAGGGATTTCTCCTCAGTATGAATTGTATCATTGACAGGTTCCAGAGAATCATCCTTGATAGCAATAAAGGCCCAATATTTTCCACTACCCAAGATTCCATTATTGGATCCACTTATAGGTTCATCATCACCAGAATCATCAATAATACCAAAATCATCATCACCAACATAGAAACATGATTTTTCCTTATTCCTTCTATATTTAGGTTTGATTTGATATTTTGGATTAGGTTTATAATTCCTCAAAAATCTTTCATGATTCCTTGCAGCTCTTTCAGGACATCTAGAAGCAAAATGACCAATCTTATTGCATGAGAAACATTTAAAATGGAACTTTTCCTTCATACTTACTTCCAATCGGTCCTTTAGGGATTCTTTTGACAATCATGGCTTCCAATTATTCAAGTTCTCCATTCTCTCTTTAAATGTCTTCCATTTCTTTAGTATATAACTCTTTCCAATATATCTTCTACTTATCAGAGGTAGATGCTTTAAATGCAGTTTTTGTTTTAGTAGCATTCTGATCTCCAAGCTCTTCAGGTTCAAAAGCAGTCAATTTCCCAAGTAATGTATCTCTGGTTATAGGGGTATTTGACATTGTCCGGAGTTCATTTATTGCAGTAAATTTCATCTTGTAAGCCAGAGGTAAAACTTTTAGAATTTTTGAAACAACCTCATCTTCATTAACTGTTCCACAACAACATTTGATTCCCATGACAATCTCATTCACTCTATCCATAAAAGAACTTATCCTTTCATATTATTCCATCTTCAAATTTTCATATCTCACCTGGTAACCTTCAAGTTTTGCAATCTTTACTGCTTGGTCGCCTTCATATAGAGTTTTAAGCTTCAACCAGATCTGCTTTGCATTTTCTAGCTCTATGAATTTCAAAATTTTTTCATCTAATAGGGAGCTTAACAATGCTTCTTTTGCTCTGACATGATTATCAACATTCTTTTGTTCATCAACATGTGCCAGAGTTCTAGAACTAGGATCATGAGGCGTATAACCTTTTTCTATTATTTCCCATATCTCAGCTCCAAGACATCTTAGATGAATCTTCATTCACTCCTTCCATAATTTGTAATTTGTACCATCAAATATGAGACTTTCCTTCTGATAAAAATTAGATAAAGAACTTGATGCCATCAGATCTCCTCAAGCGGTTATGCTTCTACAGAGAGGACCTCGCTTTGATACCAATTGTTAGAATGAATCAGAGGAAAACTGAGAGGGGGGGGGGGTGAATCGGTTTTCCACAAGTTAAACAATTATTACAGATTATAAACCTTCTACCAGAGCAAAATGAAAACAACACAGTGAAAGATAAAGCATGAGACCACACAACACACAACACCAATATTTTGACGTGGAAAACCTAGTGAAGGGAAAAACCACGGTGGGAAACTGTACCCGCAATCAGATAATACTTTTGCAGCAGTATGTGAAAATGCTACAATGGGGATTACACTTGCAATCAGGCCAACAACCTAGAGGACACTCCTCAACACAAAAGGGAAGTCTCATTGACTTACATAAACATTGAAATACAATCCGAAGGAAATGAACTATGAAAGTAGCATCTCCAAATGCTTGGTTATAGTTTTGGTTAAGCACAGTGGTTGCCCTGCAACACCAAACTCTCCACAACACTTCACTGAATGATTTATCCTTGTTCACACATTTTCCTCTCTCAGATAATGCATACAAAATTCCTATCCTCATACACAAATTACATAAACATATCACCTATATATACAAATCATCAACCTTGATAACAAGGTCAGCTAAACCCTCAACCCTCAACACATAATTACAAAAATTACATCACATGATACAAAGATGGACCACCAGACTAATATTATGATTTATCTCGACCCCAACCCCCTATCCATATATGGGGTTGAATAGAATGCTTAAATAATGCTTATAGCTGGTATATACAAAACTTGGAACAAATGATTTGGACATTTCACGCAGGAGTTGAAGGGTCCCAATGGTAGAAATGTTCCCCTGGTAGATGCCATTGATTCACCTTCTATAGTTGATTCTTCATGTTACAACTAGAATAACGCAGCTCCGAAACATGCTCCTTATAAACAGGTGATCACAAGATGAAAGAATATGAGATAGGCAGTGCCAATCAAGCAGCAAATCCAGTTGATGGCAGCAAGGGGGCGAGCAAATCAAGATCGCTTCGTTTCACATCCTTCAGTTGCTTTCTTGTCTAATAGCAATAGCCATTCCTAATAGTATAGCTGGGTTGTGCAACGAGCCATTCCTTCCATTCCCTGGAAGGGAGTGGAGTATTACATAGCATGAACCTAATTGAAATTACCAAACAATTATATCCACCAGAAATCCCTCCAAGGTCAACCGCAACATGTTACATCAACCGGGAAAAACCCTAAGTGTCAATAACACAAAATATCCAACCAGATCCAAATAGGATCACCAAATCTTCACGCCAGCCAATGCGAAGCCACCAAACAATTGGGACACAATCAAGAACATCTTCAACACATTAAGAACTATTTCTAGAAGCCGGATCAAAACCACTTAACCAATTCATCAAATATCATCAATGGGACCAAGAACAACAACCGACAAACTAGAACATAAACAATAGCTTCCAGAGCACCAAATCATGAACCAAAAGAATATGCCATACATATAATCATCATAAATATCCTTCGAAAACGACATCCAAAAATCTAAACACACCAAAGCAAAATATCTGATAACCTCTTGCAAAACCATGTCCAACTAGAGCAGGTCAGCAACCAATTAGCATAGTGTTGACAACCAAATGGAGCAATGTTGACATCAATGGCAACACAATCAATTCCTATATATTTCCAATAGTTGCAAGGATGACGGGCTAAAATTCTAGCCAAGTCAAGGCGATCTTCCTTAGTACCACCCATCAATCACAATTGAGGATCTTTCTAACAGGCCACCTCAATCTGACCCTTAACCTTAATAGTCTTTAAGTCCTCCACCAAAATGCACCTAGTAGCAACCATTCTATCATAAAGAGACTAAAGATGGGGAAGTTCCTGAAAAATCAGAGGGTGACAATCCCAAGAATCCAACCCAAACAAATCCAAAGATCCCTTATTTTAATTATTTGATAAATTATTATGTTTTACTGGTGGCATTAAATATTTATTAGCATGAAATAATTCTAAATGGGATATTATAATATATGTTCATTATTTATGAGTTTGGTTTATATAATTTAATCTTTAGTTTTGATTGGTTGTTCCCTGTACAAACACCAACTCCTATTTTTGGGAATGGTATTTTGTCTAGGAAATAACATTTTTTTTGGGGGATTACTAGTGAGAGATTTCTGTGATTTTTAGAAGAAAATTTGTGAGTAACATTACAGTCCTATTCGTGTTGATCTTTGAGGGTTTTGGAGAGGATTTTTGTAAGGTTGTGATGGGGTTTTAAAAATATTTGTTGGAGATTTTTTCTATGAATTTTGCAAATGAGGAAGCTTGTTGGTTGGTTGGGTTTTCTATTCCCAAGGAGTGGATTATGCAGGAATTGTTCTTCATCTTCTTTCTTTGACCTTTCTCTTTTATGATTCTAGATTGGATTCTCAATACTGCTTCATTTTATGAATTAAAATATGCAATGGATTTGGAAATATTGTTTTCTCTATTTTTTTAATGCCATAATTCCATTTTGGAAAGATTTTACATTGTTGGTTTGTAGTTTGTATGTTAGTTGTACTAGGTGTCTTCTTTGATGCATTATTTTGGACTATTTTTGGAATTTTGGCTCTTGGAGATCTATGATTTATCTTGGGGTTGATCAAATAGAATTTATGGAAATGGGATTCACCCCTCTCAAATTGGTTTCATTCAATTTTTTGTATTTTGGTTGGTTTAGTTATCGAATTTTGAGCCCAAAGTCAACCCTAGGCTTCTATCCTACGTGTTGTTGTAAATGTGCTGACAACATGCAAATGTTCTAAAATAAGTTTCAAACGTGGCAAAATAAGTTGAAAATGTTCCTAATTTTTAAAAAAATGTTCTAAGTCACTATTTTGCTCTCTGAATTAGTTTAGGGGGTCTGAGTCAGCCTGGGTCAGTCCAAAGGCTTGGTTTTGGGTTTGTAACTCTCTGTTGCACATTTCCAGAGGCTGCATGATAGTTTGTGAAGGATTCATGTATTTTTATTTCATTTTCATGCACTCATTCAATATGGTCTATTGATTTTGTATTCATGATTATATTTGAGAGAAATTGGTTAAGGGAAAGATTTGTGAATCAAAACATGATGTCATGGTTCAGATTATGTTATGAAACTAATGATTTATGATTTTATGATTTTTCATGTTATCATGTATGGATAATTGTATTTGGATTAGTGATCATAGGTCCAATCCCATTCTTTGATGGTTATGAATTAGTGGATTTAGGACTTAATCCTTTTGTTGATTGGGGTATTATGGAAGTCCTGTTTTATTTATGAGATCTTTATTTGTGAGATAGATTATGATTAATAATTAATAAATTATGTGTACCATGGATGTTATGAGGTTGTTGTGATCCTCTTTGTTTTACCCATAGGTTAGTGGTGTCTAAGTACAAGCTAGGGGGAGTGGCTCTCAAGTGGTTGTCAGGGCGCTAAAGTGGTTGCTAGGGAATCTCATTAAGACTTGGATTAATCAGGTCATAACATTAAATAAAATGAACTAAGGGGTGGGTAGAACACACATTATTAAGATAATTTTTGGTGCCCCATTCATGCCTCATGTGCTGACATAGACAGAGGATGAGATCTCATGGCCTGGAGTGCTCGTTTAAACTTAGGATGAGATTGGGAAGGCCTGTATGGTAGATCAATCTTCCTTACCTCCATGGAAGGATCATTCAGTTTCGCATGTGTAGTCAAATGGGTTTTGGGGTCTAGAGATTGTACAGGAGTTAGACTGTCAGGAAAACCCATGTTGATGCCATTTGATGATAATATTCCCTAGTTGTAGCTTGGTACCCTATCCTATGTGGTGTGGTGGAAGCCTTTGGTAGTCTGTGTTATATTTTGTTCTAGTCCTTGTGATTGTTGCATTCCCATGTTCATTGTATTTCCATGGTTGTGTTAGTTTTAGCCTTAGTGATATGTTTGGTCCGTGGGGCCTTATGACATTCTTTTGAAAATGGAGGGTGGACCTTTTTGGTTCCACATGGTCAGGTGGTTGATGCTTTCTTTCATTGGGAATTTTGGTGATATCTTCATGAGCTTCATGGATGGACTATGTCTTCTTCAATGAAAAGTGCTTTGGAATTAAGATGCAAGTTGTATTGTCTTATGTAATGTTTCACTCATGTATCTAGAATAGTTTTCCTTTTATATTCACTATGTTATATGAACATTCTCTGTGAGAGGATGATGCAAAGTAAATTAAATGTAATGGTGTTAACTATGTGGTTGTTTTGCGAGTTTAGATAGTATGGTGTTGGTATCATCTATCCATTATGAAAGGTTAGGTTCTTAGTGAGCATATGTTAGTTGTAATATGTATAACATTATATTTCATGAGCATCATTTCATTTATTTAATTTCAATTGCTATGGTTATATGATAATGTGGAAAGTAATCTTAGGAACCTTTGGATTTGGGATTTAAAATGAATGTAGTTTTTAGGAGTAATCATGTAGTTTAGTTCTTATATGATATTGTTTCTTTATGAAGATTAATCTATTTATGTTAAAGCATTGTATTATGAAATGGTTAGTTTAGATTTGCTTCTTATGCCTCAGTAAATGTTAGCATTTCCTTGTAGTGACGTTAGGGGACCTTAGAGGATGTAGGTGTTTTTGTTTTAATTTATTTCTATTTGTGCTTAGATAAGTTGTTCTCATGTTTGATATTGTGTTGTTCATTATCATAGTTTAGTGAGTTAATGTATCTCTTTAGAAAAACTAAATATTTTCCTCTTGAGGCTAGTTAGTTAGATGTGTTGTCCTTTGGGGTTCCTTAGCGGGGCGTTACATGAAGTATCAAATAAAGCTTGATGTTTCTTGAATGATGTTAATGCATGCCTTCATCCTAGAGGAACACATTATGATTGATCATGATTAATAAAAATTGAATAATTGACTTCTTGATTATAGATTTGTACTTAATTTATGCTTAATTGAATGCTCATGGAAAGTAATTAATCACTTAAGAGACATAAAGTTTCAATGAGAGAGGGAGTTGTATTTATATGCAACATACGCATTTTCGAATTTAATTTTTGAGGAAGGTTGACATCGAAGGGAAATTTCCCACTACTTGCAAAGTTGACATTTGTAATTCAGAATTTGGGTCGAAATTGCTTGGGCAGCAACATTGGGTGCCCTGGTCTAGGACAAGGGAATTGGGCACCCTAGTCTTAACAATTTGAACCAAAAAAATGGTTGCAAGTACTTGGTAATGCACCAATTTTTTGGAAATGTTCCCAAAATTGAGCACAATCAGACATGAACTAGGTATGTGCATTAGGCACAACCACTAAAGTGGGTCCAAAGCGAGTTTGAAATTACAAAGGTATACAATTTACTGCACTACATTTATCCCCCACTTCAGTAAGAGTATGGAGTTACACTCACATTGTTGGTGAAGTATGGAAAATCAGGAGATACTGTCATCAAGACATCAAAGATACAACACAACACCAAGCTTGGAAAGGTGGTATCCCCAAGACTTAAGATCTTATCAATCTATAATATCAAGTAAAGGCAAGTATAAAGTGAGCAATATGATCATTATAGATAACATATTGAAGCCTATAATAACATGCGTATGGAATCTAGAGCTAGTAAGATCTGTAGAAGCTCATAAGGAGCCATACCAAAACACAAGGCATGAACTCTAGGAATAGTAAGAATAATTGTTTCTTTATTGGGCCCATGTTACAAACACAAATCATGGCTTCTAGGTATATAAAGATACTTACTAGGAGCCATGTCCAAAAGAAGCAACAAGAACTAGAAAATTGTGTGATGCTAGGTGACTAATTCACAAGGTGGAGGTCTTACAAGGGTTGGAAAGTTAAGTTATGCTAGGTGAGCTTCACACCAATGAAGATTGGAAAGCTCAGCAAAATTCCTCTATTTGTTGGGTAATCATGAGTATTAGGATCTCATTTCTCATTGTATTTATCAAAATGAGGTATCTCCATATGTTGGGGGATGGGAGTCTTAAGAATGGCAAGTGAAAGTGGGATACTTGTGTAACATGATTGGACAATTGGCTGGGATTGGGTTTGGCTTAAGTTGGCCAATTATTGTTGTTGTAATAATGACACAATTTGTAACAATTGGTTTATGGTGGTTTTGGTGGGTGAATTAGCTTGTGAAAATTTAGATTGTGATGGTGCATTTGAAGGGATATTAGGTAGGTATTTGGAACATTATGGTAAGTGAGAGGTAGAGATGGTTTATGGATGATTTATGAGAAGCCAACCTAGTGGCTAATTCACTCCTCCAATCAAGTGGTTGAAGGGGTGGAAACTTTGGATTTGGTTCCATTTTGATTCATATGGATGATGGAGCTAGCATAGTACCTCATTCACTGACAATCTTAATTGATGTCATAGTGTATGAAATTTGTTGTGTTTTCCAATGCATGAATAACTACTCATTCCCCCTTTTCCACCTTCAAATCAATATTTTTGACCTTAGATTGATGGTTGATGGATGTTTTATGAGAAGCCAACTCAGAGGCTAATTCACTCTCCAATTGAGTGGTTGATGGGGTGGAAATTTTGGACTCGGTCCGATTTTGATTCATATGAATGATGGAGTTGGCATAGTACCTCATTCACCAACAATCATAATTGATGTCATAGTGTATTATTTTTTTTGTATTTTCCAATGCATGAATAACTACCCATTCCCCTTTTTCCACCTTCAAATCAATCTTTTTCACCTTAGATTTCTCTATCCTTTCTCTAAAGATCTTTTCCTAATTTAGACATATGCCATCTCATGTCAACTTCCAAATCGACTCACATCTTGTGAACTTAATTCTTTTATCTTTCGTATCACATTGCAAAGATTGATATTTCTACAAAATGTGTATTTTCTCTCTATATTTTACAGGTTTCATTTATGGTAACTTTCATTACTTCATTTTTGATGGAGAATTTTGGGTTTCTCAACTTGTGTAAAATGTAATCAAATTTGGTTATGAAAGGACTCAAGTAACTAAATTCTCAACATTTGATTTTTTGGCTTCAAATATGATAAGTTTTGGAGTTGATATGGACATACCAATCCAACTAGAGAGCTCTCATCATCAACTGGTGTTTCCCGATCTTATTATGGAACAATATTTGAAAGTAGTATTTATGATGTATCAAATGGCCTAATGTTATCTAAGCCATTAAAATGGTGCTCAATGAAGAAATCATGCTAGTGGAGGACCATTAACAGGTTGATACTGATATTTCATCGAGGTTTTTTACCTTCTTGTTGGAGTTGGGAGAGCTAAAGGCTAGACTACTAGTGCTAGTTCAATAAATGGTGAAATTTGTCTTCCTTAGGGATCTGAAGGTAGTGCTACCATCAACTCATCTTGGTGTGGGAATTCACAACCCTAGTGACATTCCTTGTTTCCTCAATCGTGGAGCACCGATGGTATGGCTCCCTTTTTATGCCAACTTCAAGTCCATTACAATATTCTAACACCATTGTAGAGTGGATGAAGGACGCTCATTTCTTAATAAGATCACTGATATGGAACCCACCCATTGCATACAACAAATGCATTCTTTTATGCATTAGGCGGTGAAGCAATAGTAGCTTGAGGAGTACCCTCCTCGATGGAGAATTGATCTTCATCTTGGTGTGGGCTTTCTATTATCTTTTTGTTCAAATCTGGTTCATAATTTTTCTTTTATTACATTTCATAAATTTTTTGATTACATGAACAATTTAGATTATCTACTCATGATTAGGAGTGTTTTGACATGTCTTTTGGATTAATCTTATAATTAGTCATTTATTTGCTTGTATCAAGAGCTCTTTTGGGTTTACTCCATTTTACCATAACACTGTGATATTTTAGCTTGTATACACTTTTATATATTAATACATATACCTCTTACAGATCAAAAAAATACTTGAGATAAAATGATGATTTAATTAAAGAATTAATATTATTTAATTACTATATGAAGAAATTAGAATAATTAAAAAAGTAAAAAGTATTTTATTGTTATAGATGAAAATAGGAAATGTTAGCTTTATTAAATAATTATAAAATTATTTAATTAATATAGCTTAAAAACTAGTGAGATCATGATGAAATGACAAGATGAAAATGCGTCAGTCATTTCTACATGTCTACAATTATTCTTGCCATTAAAGTTCTCCACTTCAAACGTTGCATTTGAAACCTTTGCCATTTGATGCAAATAGAATAAAAGACAAGACACAAATTTACATGGTAAAATTTTGACATGTTAAGAAAACATCCACAAAAAACATCAATATTTTTATTAGTAAAGAAAAAATTATAATCTTCACATAGTTATTGGTATTACATTTTCAATTTACCTTCAAGGAAAGTTTAAAATTTGATGGTATATATGGTCAATTTTTTCAATTTTAGATTGTAGATTACAACTTCAAAATTTATTAAACTGTATAGGTTGATGTGCTATATTAAAAAAGAAGAAGTATTTATGACACTTTAAATTATTAATAAACCATGTTAAAAAATTATAGTTAAATATAGTATAGTATTATAATAAATATATTATTAATATATATCATTTTATGATATTTTATAAAAATACAAATTGATCTAGAATATTTTCAAAGATATAATATAATTGTTTCTACTTTTTAGAATATTTTATTACATCAAGAGCTTAGAGGCATAATAAACTCACAAAATGTATTGAAGAATTTTCATCAATAATAACTCCATGCGATTGAAATTGGTGCCCATCCATGAAACATTGCAACACTTTACAACATTCTATTTAATTTGCTTTCGAATGTTTTTTGCTTTTTGTAAATTTGTTTTTTTTGGATCTCTGTCATATTTTATATGTATAAGTTCAATTGACAAGTTCCTATAGATTTTCAAAATGTTTTTTTGTAAATTCCTTTTAGAACCTTAGTATTCATCGTTATGTAATTTCTTTCTCTATTATTTAAACAATTTACTAATAATCTATATAATCATGTTTCCTTATGTTGGGTGAAAATTTTGTAAACTTGTGGAGGCTAACAAAATGTGAGTTTCACAACAATACATGAGATGATACTGTTAACATTATTTTAGGTTGAAGTTCGTGGGCCGAATTTTGATCGGGGGGACCCTTTTTCCTTTTTACTTTCTGGTTGCGCTCACCATATGGGCCAAGTGTCATCTCAACGTTGCTCCTGGCGGCCAATTTTTTATGTTCAAGGTTTGAAGGGATGCAGGGCTAACAAGTGGCTCAGTTTTGATGACTTGACATTCTGTTGGACCCCACCCTGCATCTTGAGAAAGATAGGGACACATGGCATCTCCGCGCTACATGTATTATTTCCATTTGTATGCCCTTTTGCGGATGTCCCTAGAGCTACCGCGTGTTTTCTATGGTGAGCTATCAGCTAGGCTACGGTTCACACAAAATATTTTCTATTCGGGCAGGAATGAAGAGTGCCATGGTAGGGTGGAAGTAACAACCCCAGAAGCGGTTTTGCTGGGTGTGTTCTTGTGAGATGCCACACTAGTGTTTTCTGTTTTAGAAGCGTCCGTGCATGGCTGGTAGATGCTTTGAAATGTGAGTGGAGTTGAGGGCTCTATTTATGCTTTGGTTTTCCCTGTTTTAGGGGTTCGGAACTTTTGAAAAGAATAATTAAGTATCTTAGATAGAATTTTTAGCCTTTCAACTGTTATTGTTTCTGAGGAAAGGATAATCAAACTATGCCTATGACCTTTGTGATGCCTCTTTTCAGTATGCTTTGATAGTTTTCTGTGCTTTCTTATAATTCTGATGACTTTAGAGATATATATCTAATACTCTATCGATTAAACTATGTTTTTCACTTGTTATCTGGTGGATGCGTGATTTATATTTCTTTATGTTTTAAAGGGATCTTGATTGTGTCTTAATCGTGGTTCTGTTCAAGTATATATATTATTGAATGGGCTTTAAAATCATGTTTCTGGGTTTTATATGTTGTTAATGCTTTTACAAAATGTTTTGGCGCATCACCTCACTAGTTTAGATCATTTTGCTTTAAGTTCCTTCTTTCCCTTTTCCCCAACCACAAGGAAGAGCTAGCTTCTTAAATCTGGAGGTCATTCAGTGAGTTATGCGCAATAGGTCCCCCATCACTGAATTTCCCATAAGGCTATCTGCTTTCATAGTAAAATTTAGAATCAACAGTTCTTTTTCTGGCACGCTCAGTGGGACCATATTTTGAATAAACTCTGAGCCATTTTATGAGTCTCAGGCCCGTTACCAGGAGTCAAACAATCCTAAATCCCATTTTACTTCTACCACCTTTAGTAAACATTCATTCAACTACATCTTCTTCTTCTTAGAGCTTACCTGTCTTCCCTGCAGTCACCCTTACAACAATGGCACACATTCCCCCTAGAAATTTTGTGACCTGGAATAATAGGAGCCCTCTCATTCCCCCTACTCCACCTGTAGTCTGGGGGCCAATCCCCGTAGCCGTGCTGAAAGTCGTACCTAAGTTTATTGGAGAATGTCATAAGACTCTCGGGGAACATTTACAAGATATAGCCAATGTCTGCACTGTCCATGGTATTACTGAGCAACATGTAGCCTTGAGATTACTCATAGCCTCTTTCAAAGGAAGAGATTTAGATTGGTTCAGATCCTTGGGCCCTAATACTATAGGGGATTGGGATCAGCTGGGTGATTGTTTCTTCTAGAGATTCTCTGACAAGGCCTACAGATAATGATTGATGCACCAGTTGATCACAATAAAGAGGGCCCCTTAGGAAGTGCTGACAAAATTCAATTTAAGATTCCAGAGAAATTGGAAAAGAATACCTATATTTTCTTGCCCTCTTACGGATATGGCATTTGTTTTTTGCTTGAAGGCCTTCAATTTTGACATATCGGTGATGATCCAATCTCTAGGAGGCAATACCCTCCCACAGGCATTCAACATAGCAGTCCAAGCAAAAAATAATTTGATCAACTCCGGGAAGCTTTCCCCTCACCCCATCATGCCAGTCTTTCCTGAGATATCTCACCAAACTCCTGAAGAGGCCATTCCTAGCACATCTACCCCATAATATATGTATATGTACCCTGACCCCCAACAAACATATGTCCCTCCGTAATCGTCTCTAACTGCGGAGGTCAACAACATGAAGGACTTGTTGAGATCCTTCTTGAATGAAATTGTTAATCTAAAAAGAGCGCAAATCTCACCCAATAGACCCCCTTTTCAGTAAAACTTCCAAGGAAACAAACCCCCATACCAGTATAATCAACATGCAAATCACTATGCCAATAAATCTACCCAGTCGAATGGCCAAATAGTCCTAGTCCCCAATCCTTTGCAAACCATTTACCCCAACATCGGCAAGGAGTTGGCAGTGGGTCAAAATAATCTAGTGGATGATACTAACTCTTGGTGTTTGCCATGCAATAATGCTCACACTCCAAGAAATTGTCCGAGAGAAAATTTACAGTAAAAGATTGCAGAGCAACGAAGTCTAGGTGTAACGTTGGATGAGACTATTTATGCATCCCCTGGTATGGATAACACATCTCTCATCGCCCAAATGTAGGGTATGTTGATGCAACAAGAAACAAAGATAACCCCAGATCACACATTATTCTCTTGGATGGAGGACGAAGATGTAGTGCTCACAAATGGTGCAACTGTTAGGAATCCCACAGATACTGAGAGGGGGGGGGGGGGTCAACTTAAAACATGCAGAACATATTATAACAGTGTACCAGCATGCAAGAAATAATGCAATAAACAGAATTAAAAACATCCACATGAAAAGCACACCATAACACAAGGATTTAATGAGGAAACCCGGTGTGGGAAAAACCTCGGTGGGATTTGTGACCCACAATATCCACTTACTGGCCAATAAGAGAATATTACTTACAAGAGGGGCCTACACATGCAGGAAGGCCAATTGCCTAGAGCTCACTGCTCAATGGGAAGTCTCACTGACTTACAATGTGGATTATACAAATCCAATGTCTTGTACTGCTTTACAATAGCATCTATAATGCCTGATCCAGTACTGGTTTCTGCTTTGTTCTTTACATAAAACCTTTAACCTATATTTTGCATAATAGGTCTGCCTAATATCTTCTTTTTCTTCGCTTCCATCACTTACAAAATGTCTACAATGATCTCTCTTATATAGAAGAGTCATCTTACAACTTTCCAAGTCGGCTTACAAGGTTTTTACAATAATACACAAAATATAATATAACAAAAATCCT
The DNA here is from genome assembly GCF_030272615.1 of Cryptomeria japonica. Lineage (NCBI taxonomy): Eukaryota > Viridiplantae > Streptophyta > Pinopsida > Cupressales > Cupressaceae > Cryptomeria > Cryptomeria japonica. Next base: position 433,015,352 of record NC_081412.1, on the reverse strand, counting down.
ATCAGCCTCTATGCCGGTATGCTTCCTTTCTCTGTGCCATTGCTGGTGGTCTCAGTGCCGGTGTAGAGTGTGATCTGTTGATGCCGGTGAACTATCTTGTCGGTGTAATGCCTTGCCAGTGTAATACCTTGTTGGTGTAATAGGATTGTAAGGTTTCCATCAATGACAAAACCTTCAATCACATACAATGTCTCATTGGAGTGTGCATATGCCAGCAAAAACTACTTCAAAGGAGGGAGTCCCCTTTGTGCAATCAGATTATAATCTTTGCTCTAAAAGGCATTTCATCGAAGAGAATATAAACACATCAGGGAGAATGTCCACAGATAAAGCTCCTAAACAACCTGTAGTTGTCCCCACATACCCAAGGAAAGAGTTCGTCCCTCATAAGTCAAGAGAGCCAAAAACATCAGTGCCTACAATACTGGACATGGTGGAGCAGTTGAAGAAGGCTCTGACCCATGTCTCTTTGTGGGATCTCCTTAGCATCCCAGAGAAAAAGAATTGTCTAAAAGAGGCCCTATCTGACGTCGGGAGAAGTGCAAGCGAAAATGCCACCAAAGCTCTACAGATCAACGAAAGGGAGTTCCATCCCTCTATAGACAAATCATGCTCTTCAACAATGTTAACCAACGAGGCCATGCCTCCCAAGTCTCAAATGGAAGGTAAGCCCAAACCAAACCCATTCTATCTAACCCTTATAGTCGGGGATAAACTCTTGCATCATTCTATGATAGATTCCAAAGCTAGCACCACTGTCATGCCTAGACAGATCGCTGAAGTCTTGAATATCAAGTATGAGCCTTTAAGTAGAGGAGTCATGCAATTAGATGGGAATAAAGTCTAGACCTTAGGCCTCATCAAAAGTCTCCCACTGACATTGTTTGCATGTCCTAGTGTTACTATGTCCTAAGAAGTAGTGGTCATTGACATCCCGCCTATTTTTAGGCTTTACCTTTTCCAGGATTTTACTGCCAAAATAGGAGGCTACCTGTCTTTAGATTGGTCCCACCTCATCCTCCGCACTCAGTGTGGTGCCAAAATCAAAATCCTTTCAGAGCCTCTTCATGCCAAACATGTAGCAGACCAAGCCATGATTAATTTTGAACCCACTCATACTTCCATCTCAAATGAAGAAAGGAAAGTCGTAGAGCTCCTAGAGGATGAAGAAGTGACTAGGAAGATCCTACCAAATCAAGAGGTTTTTCTAAATGAATTCATAGAATCTGATCCATTCTCCAACTACCATGCCACCTACCTAGGTACTTACTGCATTTTTGATGAAAACCAAGTCATCCCAAAGCTTACCAAAGAACTATTTTCTAAAGAAGAATTGTCATCTGCACTCTAGACCCTACACTTTGACGGTGCGAGATGCAAAGTAGGTTTCAGAGCTGGGATTTGCCTCACTTCACCTTTAGGCAAACAAATATTGAAGTCTTTCCATCTATAATTTGCATGTTTGAACAATGAAGCAGAGTACGAAGGACTGATTCAAGGTCTGAGCTTGGTGGAGAGGATGGGTATTAAGCAATTGAGAGTCTTGGGTGACTCTAAACTAGTAGTACACCAAGTTCGAGGAAATTCCAGTGCCAAACATGTCCACATGAGATCCTACCGCGCTAGAACATGGGATTTAATTGAAAGCTTCAATGCTTTCAATATCCAGAGCATCCCCCAAAAAATACTCTGCTGCAGATCAGATGGCTACAATCAGATCACAATCCGACCCTGCCGTAGATTTTCTCGCTAATTCCCAAGTGGTCTATGTGGTCTTCTGGTCGGCTATCCCTAATAACGAAACCCACTGGCAAGTCTTCGAAAGTGATGAGCAGATTGCACTATTCATTCAAAACTCAGGGGAGTTTGCAGATCAACTGCAACCTAAGGTGAAGGAGGCTTACGGAGACCAAATCTTCTAGCTGAGATCCAAAAAAATTCCTAATGGTCTGATCACCCTAGAGAATTTTTTCGACCATGATGAAGCCAAAAATGATAGGCGAAAGCTTATAGTTGATAAAGGAGATTATACCGAAATGTCGGTAGGAGATGAGAGAGTGCTCAAAGTAGGAAAATATGTTTCTCTAGAAGACAGAAGTCACTTGACTAAGTATTGTGATGAATACATGGGTGTCTTGGCATGGTCCTATGAAGAATTGAAAGGTTATGACCGCATCGTCATTCAACACACCATCGAACTCATTGATGGAGCTAAGCCAGTCCGTCAGAAGCAAAGACAGGTCAACCCAAAAATTGAGTCCCTCATGGCCTAGGAGGTGAGGAAACTGATTGAATTAAAGATCATCTACCCCATTAAGAACAGTATGTGGGTGTCTAATTTGTTGCTCGTAAGGAAAAAGAATGGAGACGTCTGACTTTGTGTGGATTTCAGAGACTTAAACCAAGCGTCTCTCAAATATAACTACCCCTTGCCGTTAATGGAACAATTGCTAAGCACGGTGGTGGGATCAGAAATGTTCTCAATGCTTGATGGCTTCTCAGGTTATAATCAAGTCTTGGTGAAGCCCGAGGACCAACACAAGACAACTTTCACCACCTAGTGGGGAACATTCGCCTACCAAAAAATGCCTTTTGGGTTGTCAAATGCTGGCGCAACCTTCCAAAGAGCTATGGATTTGGATTTCAAAGAGCTTATCAATAAAATATCCTGATATACTTGGATGATTTAACAATGTTTTGTAAACACCAAGAAGATCATTTCGATCACCTCGAGCTGGTTTTCCAAAAGTGCCTCGAGTTTGGGATCTCTTTGAACCCAGAGATGTATATCTTCGGCGTCCCTCAAGGTAAGCTACTAGGACATATAGTGTCTAAGGAAGGTGTCTCCATCGACCTTGACCGAGTCAAAGCAATAAAAGAGCTCCCCCTTCCAGTCAATAAAAAGGGAGTTCAGTCTTTCCTAGGGAAGGTCAACTTTGTTAGCCGTTTTATTTCTGCTTTTGCCGGAATGATAAGGCCCATCACCCTGATGCTCAAGAAGGAGACAAATTTCAAATGGACTCCCGAAGCTAAAGAAGCTTTCGACAAAATCAAAGATGCCATATGTTCAGCCCCCATGTTATCTAACCCAGATATGTCGAAAGACTTCATAATGTACTTCCATTCAAAAACTCTCAAGGAATACGAGGCTAAATATAACTTTGTCGAAAAGAAAGCTTTGGCCATAGTCAAGGGCCTAAAAAAATTTAGGCACTTCATTTCCTACAACAAGATTACCATGTATGTGGCTCATCCTGCGGTCCGAGAATACATCATGGAAGGTGAACTCACCGAAAAAAGGGATAATTGGATCACTAAGATCCTGGAATATGATGTTGATGTCAGGCCAACCAAAACAATTCACGATAAAGGTTTGTGCAAATATATAGTTCAAGAGTGCAAACCCCAAGAAGGTGAGGTGGCCACAGAGGAAGTCATGATGGTTTCCTCCGAGCCCCCAAATACATGCTGGATGGAGGCCCAAAAACATTTCATAAAGATGGGGAATTTTCCTGAAGGCCTCCTTCCTAACAAGAAGAGGTTCTATAGACTTCAGAACAATGGCTTCTGCTTGGTGGATGGTGTACTTTTCAAAAGGAATTTTGATGGGGTCCTACTCTACTGCGTGAATGAATGCCAAGCTGGTAAGATCCTACATGAATTCCACTATGGCTTGTCGGGAGGTCACTTCTCAGCACAAACAACTATCATCAAAATCACTCATGCCAGATATTTTTTGGCCTACCATGTTCAAAGACGTGCATGCTTTGGTGAGAGAATGCAAGGAGTTCTAGTATTACATTGGTAGGGGTAAAAAGGTAGCAATGCTTCTCAAACCCATAATGGTGGAAGAGCCTTTTTCCCAATGGGGACTCAACTTTATAGGAATGATCAATCCCCTGAGCTCGGCTGGATACAAGTGGATCCTGACTGCTACTGATTACTTCACCAGATGGTCCGAAGCTGTCCCCTTAAAGAATTCATTAGAAAATGAAGTGCTGACATTCCTGGAGGATTTGGTGTGCCAATATGGTCCGTTGAAGACCATTATATCAGACAATGTGCATGCATTCACTGGTTTGCAAATCACTCAATTTGCCCTCAGCAAGGGTATTTATCTCAAAACCTCCTTTAACTACTACCCACAAGGAATTGGGCTCGCCAAGTCCACTAATAAGAATCTTATTAGACTCATCAAAAGGATAGGGTTAGAGCACAAGAGGGAATGGCACCACCACTTGAGGAGAGCATTGTGGGCTGACTGGATAACGCCCAAGCAGATCTTAAAAAACTCCCCGTACAAGCTAGTCTATAGTAAGGATGCACTGTTTCCCATCTCCTTAGAAATTATAACCCTACAGTTACTCAAGTCTATTGAAGTGGCAGAAAATGGTTCCATGGATGTGAGGTTGGTAGAGATTATGGAACTAGAAGAAGCTAGAGAAATATATTTTACATCTCTCCAGAACCGGCATCAAACCATCAAGAGGTGGTTCGATAGCAAAAAGAGTTCTAATGCGGTTTTCAGACCAGATGACCTTGTATTGAAATATAATGAAAGAGCAGCCAAGCCAGATCAACACAATAAATTTGATGGCTTGTGGGATGGCCTTTCCGCATCATAAAATGCAAGGGCTTCAATTCATTCAACCTCAAGGATATGCATGGAGACCCTCTCCGGATCCCAACCAACATGTTCCACCTCAAACCGTTTCATTAAAGTTTTCTCTCTCTATATGTATATAATGTAAATAGTGCTTTTGCATGCCTTATTTATTGTAATTATTCTCAGTCTTTTTCCAAGCAAAGTAAATGAAATCACAAGATATGCCATGATTAAGAAAAAGGAAAAAACTATCATATTATGGATATTTTGTTTTTCTTTTACAATTCATAGGTGGACCTCCAGTTCTTTTTTACAAAAAGAAATAAGATGAAGCACTCCAAGATGAGCTGCCACTTTCTTACTGATCCTCCCTATCTTCATTGTCCTCCATCTAAAAATCTAGTTCCTCACTATCATCTGGAGTATCCTCTCCCTCATGTAGGAGGGAAAGTGGAAGATGCCATAGTAATTAGTAAGGTATTGAGAACCCTGCTATCGGTCTATGCTATTCGAGTTGTACCTATTCAAGAGATGAAATCCATGGACAAGACAAATGTAATTCTTGACTCTATTATTAGAAAACTTACTACTTCTGAACTAAATGGCTATGATGGTAGTGTATAGAAATCATAATTTGCATTCAGAGCTTCTGTCTCTAACCCATCTGTGAGAAGAAGTAGAGATACCGTCCATAGCTATGAATCTAGATCTAATAGAGATGTTGATGATGAGGATAGCTTAGTGGAACTTGAAGCATTGTTGGCAAAATGAATGCCTAGAGGCACTGGTAAATATAGAGGTAAGCTACCTTTAAAATGTTTTCCATGCAACAAGATTGGTCATATAGGAACTAATTGCCCTAATGGTGAAAATGAATACAAGAGAGACAAATTTAAGAATTATAAGGGTAAAGTCAAGAGAGATTGTCTTGTAGCTATTGACAATGGTATCACTGATGAAGAATTTGATGATGATGCTAGTGAAGATACTATTTTTGTAGCTATTAAGGAAGGAATATCACATCAGAAGGCACTAGTATCCAAGATGGATAACTTTGATGATTGGATCATTGATAATGGTTGTTCACATCACATGACCGATGATCAGAGTAAATTTATTTCCCTGAAGGAATTTGATGGTGGTGTTGTCAGATTTGGCAATGACTCACCCTATATGGTTAAAGGTAAGGGAGTTATTTCTCTTAATGGGAAGAGTAGTGCTGACGATGTCTATTGGGTTGAAGGCCTAAAGCACAATATTTTGAGTGTGGCGCAACTTAATGATAGAGGATACCCACTGGAGTTTAAAAATGGTATGTACAAAATCTTTGTCAACAAAGGTGAATTGATTGCAATTGAGAAACAAACTAGAGGTAATCTATTTCATCTTAATCCTAAAGGTAGCAACTATTTGATTGGAAAAATAGATGATAGTTAGCTTTGGAATAGGAGATTTTGTCATATAAATTTTGATAATAATGTTAAAGTAGGCAAGTCTAAGATAGTAAGAGGTCTACCTTAGCTAGACAAACAGGTTAATTCTCTTTGTAAATAATGTTAGTTGGGAAAGATGACATCTTAAAATTTCAAGAGCAAGTCCTTCTCAGCGAAGCACTTGTTAGATTTGGTTCATATAGATCTATGTGGACAAATAAGAACAAGAAGCATTCAAGGTGACAAATATTTCATGATCTTCACTGATGATTGTTCAAGGATGATGTGGGTCACATTCTTGAAGGATAAGAATGAAGCTTTTGGTAAATTCAAGGCATTCAGAGCCTTAGCTGAGAAAGAGAGTGGCAAAAGGATAAAATGTCTGAGAACAGATCAAGGTGGTGAATTTACTTCTGAATAATTCACTAAGTACTATGATGAGAATGGTATCAAGCGGCAACTTTTTGCACCAAGGACACCACAATAGAATGGTATAGCAGAGAGAAACCACTGGTCAGTGGTTGAAGCTTCTAGGACTATGTTGATACAAGGAGGTGTAGCAAAAACATTTTGGAAAGAAGTTGTAAGTATAGTTGTGTACACAATGAACTGAGTTCTAGTGAAAAGAGGTAAGGACAAGACCCCTTATGAATGCTGGTATGGGAGATCACCTGATGTTAGCTATTTTAAGATATTTGGAAGCAAATGTTTTATTAAAATGGGTGATTACATAAGCAAGTTTGAAGCTAAGAGTGATGAAGAGATATTTGTTGGCTATTCCACTAAGAGTAAGGCCTATGAATGCTTCAACAACCAGACACAAAAAATTGTTGAGAGTGATGATGTTCGTGTAGATGAATGTCCTGAAGTTTTAGAAGAAACCAGTTCTGAGAAGAAGGATGAAGATCCTTGCATTTTGCTTTTGGAACCTAAAATTGTTAAATCAGAAACTGGTAAAGCAAAATCCTGATGTACTTGTTCAACCAGAACAAATAAATTCAGAAGAAGATGATAATGAAGAAGTTGAACCTGAAGAGAATGATCATGTCATTCCTAGGTATGTGAGACTGAATCACAATCTTGAACAAATTATTGGGGATAAGGATGTTGGAGTACTAACAAGAAGGAGAATAAGAGAGAACTCTTGCATGATCTCCACCTTTGAACCTATAAGTTCTAAGGAGACATTTGGTGATGATCATTGGGTGAAAGCTATGGAGGAGGAGTTGGATCAAATTGAGAAGAACAACACTCGAACCCTAGTACCCAGACCAGTAAACAAGAATGTTATAGGTACTAAATGGGTGTTCAAAATTAAGTTAAAAGAAGATGGTGTTGTAGTTCACAACAAGACAAGATTTGTATGAAAAGGTTATGTGGAAGAAGAAGGAGAAGATTATGGAGAAAATTTTTCACTAGTAGCAAGACTGGAAGGTGTCAGAACATTACTTGCATTTGTAACTCATAAGAAGTTCAAGGTATACCAGATGGATGTTAAGTCTGCATTCTTGAATGGGATACTAGAAGAAGAGGTTTATATAGAGCCGCCTGATGGTTATGCATTGACAGATAAGGAAGACATGGTATGCAAATTGTATAAAGGTTTGTATGGATTAAAGAAGGCACCTAGAGCATGGTATGAATGGCTTCGTACTCATCTGATGAAGATAGGATTTGCTAGAATGAGTGATGACAACAACATTTATCTCAAGTCTGAAGGAGATGAAATACTGGTCAGTGAAGTATTTGTTGATGACCTTATATTTGGAGGTAATAATGACATGAGTAATTGTTTTGCATAATAAATGAAGAATGAGTTTGAGATGTCATTAGTAGGGAAAATAAATTTTTTCATAGGCTTGCAGATACAACAAATGAAGAATGGCATTTTCATTACTCAATCCAAGTATGTGAAAGAGGTTTTGAAGACTTTCGGTATGAGTGATTGTAAACCAGTTGGAACCCCAATGGTTACAAGTTGTAACTTGTCCAAGGAAGATGCATCTAAGTCTGTAGATGAAAAGGAATACAGGTCAATGATTGGAAAATTACACTATGTTGCTCACAGTTGACTGGATATTGTCCATGTAGCTGGTATTGTTGGTAGATTTCAGAAGAATCCAAAGGAGGCACATCTAATGGCAACCAAAAGAATTTTTAGATATCTGAAAGGTACTACTGACTATGGGTTATGGTATCCATATGGTGGAAATTTTGACTTGAAGGCATACATAGATGCTGATTGGACAAGAAATATTGATGACCAAAAGAGTACTACTAGTGGAGCATTCTTTCTAGAAGGAAGGCTAGTTTCATGGAGTAGTAAAAAGCAGAGTTGTACTTCACAATCTACTACTGAAGTTGAGTATGTAGTAGCTTATATGAATTACACACAAGCTATGTGGATGAGGCACATTTTGGAAGGTTTGAAGATGGAAATCTTAGAACCAATAAATATTTTGTGTCATAATACAAGTGCAATAAACATTTCTAAAAATACTGTTTTCACACAAGGACTAAGCACATTGAATTGAAGTATCACTTCTTGAGGGAAAAAGTTCAATGTAAAGATGTTATCTTGGAGCATGTTGTTGGCATATGAGAAGAAGTGTGATGACATGATGAAATTGTATGTTGTCATTGATATCAATATGTTGAAGTATGAACCAGTATATTGAAGGAAGCAATTTGGCAAGTGAACCCGTATGATGATACAAGTAAACTGGTATGATGGTACAAGTGAAGCGGTATGATGATGTGTGAACTAGTATGATGGAATGAACCGGTATATACAGAAAGTGAACTAGTATGTGAACTGGTATATGGAAAGTTTGTATCAGGGTTTCTGGTTGATGCATTCCAAGTCTATGTGATTTGACCGATGACATCCTATGATGGGTTAGCATTACAATGAAGATCAAATCATGTTGCCACATCAACCTTGTACGTGTGAAGGATTTTATTGAGGATCTTGCATGAGGAAGATTGATCCTATCTACTTTGGGAATGTGCAAAGTCTGAGTAAATGGTGGAGAGCGCGTGATGGGTTATCAACTTCTAGAAGTGGCAAAGAATGAATGATGGAGAACGTCTTGAGATCTGTTCAAGACTATTTTATTCAATGCAATGTGTTTGAACAGTCAGGATTGGACCAACTCTATTGATAACCTAAATGTTTAGGGTTTTGGGTTTATGCTACCGACCTATCTGTTTCCTATAAGGTAGATGATGATTTTCATTATAAAGTTGTTAGCAAATGTTATGTGTGTATCCAAGTAAAGAGATACTTGATTCTTTCCAGACTGGAGAAGTGTGTTGATACCTGCAGAGTGTGATTGCATAAGTAAAGGAACTAAAATGGATCTATCTTGGCATTGAGTGCTGTTATCAGATCAATGTATTACATGTTGACTTCTAACCATTTCAGCAGTCTGAAAATCCCTTAACCAGGTAGCTTTAACAGGGTGACTCAAGTTCATTGAGTTCTTCAAATCCTCTTGCGAGGTAACCTTTAGTAGGGTTCTAACCTTTAACCAGGTATTTAGCCATCCCTTAACCAGGTGATCCCTAGCAGGATCGGTTCCTAGCAGACCCTATTGTAAAGTCCTTAACCAGATTAGGCTCTTAATAAAGTGGACTTCAGAAGAGTTCAAATAACAACTTGTGGGTATTCATCCCCACCATGGTTTTTCCCAGTTGGGTTTCCAGGTGAAAAATCAATGTGTCATGTGTGATGCTTTTTCATGTGATGATTAGTGTTTTCTGTTAAGTGGTAATGCATGCTAATCCAATGGTCTTTATATTTTTGATGTATTACTTGTTTATGCATATGGGTGAAGTGGAAAGGAGAGATTAGGTTGTGAGAAGATCTAAGTGTTACCGGTTGGTGTGTTTCATAGTCTCACTGTGTTTTACCGGTAGTGCCCTGTTTTAGATCAGTGATCCTGTTTACCAGTTAGTGCAGTCTTTGCAGTCAAAGTGGTTTAAGGAAGTTTTTGTCTATACTGATTCACCCCCCCTCTCAGTATCTATTGAGTACTTACTATTCATCATTATTCATCACATGTTTCTACCAAGGAGCAACTTGCAGATATATTTACCAAACCTCTGCCTAAGACCACTTTCGAGTATCTTAGAAGTCAATTGGGGGCTGTCCCTCTTCATGAAGTTAGTTGAGCATGATGCTAATTGCATCAGTCTCTAAATTACTTGTAGAATCTTACATGGATTGATGAAGAAGTGGATGTATTCCACAGGGGGAGCATCAAGTTGCAGTATGATGTTGATGCATAGTGAGAGCAAAATTACATGTTTTTACTTTCACTTTGGCATTGCTGTAAAAGGTGGAGAAGAATTATGTGATTGAGGAGAATGATTATATGTCTGATTAGGTGAACCAACGATAGGTTGAAGACAGACTGAGCAAGGTGAATACTTGGTAATGTAAACCAGGATTCCTATTCACCAATCTCAGCAGCAATCAGATGCATTGATATTTGTATTGCCATCAATGCCAAAGGGGGAGATTGTTGGCATTTTGCATATAGATTGCATTAATGATATGTTGTCATTGATGTCAATTGAACTGGTAATGGTATTTATGTTATTGCTGATATTGTTGTTTTTCATATTGGCTAGTAACCGGTAAGAAGAGCTTTGTGGAAGATGTTGTAATCCGATGTGTTAAGTTTGTGAGTTGAACCAATAAATCGGTGTAAAGGGTTAAACCTTTCTATGCAATGTAATCGGTAAACCCTATCAGCTATTAAAACCTAACCGATCAAGTTTGTTGGTTTATTATCTGATGAGCGGTAATGATGGAGACACGTGTGATCATTGTATGAGGATAAGTTCAAATTATTTTGCCACATTTTTTTACTGTCTAGGGAAGGAGAAAAGTGTATTGCATCTAATGCACAAAGCGTGATGAGTTACAAAGTCTGATGAAGCGGTTGGAATTTTCTTAAAGAATGTGAAGAGATCGTCATGATTTCTAATGGTCAAGATTGTACCATCTTGTTTATAATCTCGATGATGAGAATTAGGTTTTTGTTGTGTTACCGACCTAATTGATTTGTATTTAAGTTCGGTGAAGTAGTTTGTAAAGGTTGTTGGTAAGATTGGTAGAAACCTGTTGAGTGTGTTTTTGCCTAACCAGTGAATGGATCTGCACTTTGAGTGAAGGTGGCCTTGAAGCTTAAAAGGATCTGATCAAGCAAATGAAGTGTTATTTAGACAGATCAAGAAAACCTGTTGTTTTCTAACAATTATAGCAAAAGTGAAATCCCTTAACTGGGTAAGCTCTAACAAGCTTGGTTACTCATTAAATCCTCTAACAAGGTGGTCCATTAGCTTGGATTCTTAAATCCTCTAGCGAGGTTACTCTTAACAAGGTATTGTGCTTTTCATCAAGACATATTTGTAAATCCCTTAATTTGGTGATTCCTAACTGGAATTAGTTCTTAACATGACTTATTATAAAGCTTTAACAGGCTTGGATCTGAACAGGGTGAACTTTAGAAGAGTTCAAATAGCTATCCTTGTGAGTCTCATCTCACCATGGTTTTTACCTATTTGAGTTTTCCACGTATAAACATTTGTGTCAAGTGGTGAATGTTTTTGTGGTTATGATCTTATTTGTTGATTTGATTAACTTTTGACAATGCATGATAACTAGAAGCATTGAGAGATGAATATGTTGAGTTATGATTAAGCATTGTTGATGTTTACAAGATTGAAGTTGTTTACTGTTAAGTTGTCATAACAGTCAAACTGGTTGATATCAAGTATTCTTATGAATATTGATCTTAACTAAGATATGTTTACTTTGTGTGATTGAATTTGATTTTGGGAACTTATTATTAGTTTTTCAGTATACTAATTCATCCCCTCTCAGTATTCTACTAGATACTTATTCTTTCATCATACCATTAGACCACAACATAGTGCCATTGTCCTACCCTACTTTGGGTTAGGATTCAGGTGCTTGATAAGGTTCACTTTGTGTTTTATGGAATTTATGATGCATATGAGCATAATAAAGTCTTTAATCAGGCCAAGGGGCACAAACACTAAGGTGAAGACCCAAATGTGATCAAAATTGTAAAGGGGTGCAATTTTAGGACACTACTCTTTCAAATTGACAACTTGAGACTTCAAATCGAGATGATCTCTTGAGGGCCAAGTCATGAATGGAGATAATAGAATTTTACCTTGATCAATGTGCTTAGAACACATGGGCTACAAATTGGACAAATCTATAGGGGTTATCCCACAATTTTGAGAGAGCCAAAATTGAGGATAACACCTTATTATAGGATACAAATTAGAGTTGTTTAAAATAAATCTTTATTGATATGATGAATTGAATCTATAAGCATGGATTGTAATGGCCAACACTAATCTAGGCACTAGATCTCAATGTTGGGGAGCTATCCTTCCTTAAGCTCACCAACATTGGACCATAATAGTTGGATGATCGAGACGTCCTATAAGAAATAGGCATGAATCTTACTCAGTAGGCAGATTGAGTCAATTTTGAGTTTGATTTCAAAGGTGTAATAGGGGAAAAGGCCCCATGCGTGCACACCCTATGTTGATGGGTCCACATGGACCCCACATTCAAAATTCCCTCCATGTAGGAAGAGGGATTTTCTACCTTAAAAAAATATTTTTGGGCTATTTCAACATCATCTGACATGTGTACAATGCATTGTGGTCTAAGGTATCCATTTTTTGCCAAATTGGTGTGGTGATTAGAACATGGTTGGTCCCACTCCCACTATGTGCAAGGCGTAGCTTGTGAAGTGAACAATGTGGCCATGTTGTAGACCTCCACCTTTCCACCCTAAACATTCAACATGCTTGCATTTCACTCTCGTAGTCACCATACACTCTGCCACCTCCCCACATTTACTATGCGTCCCTTCCCTTTACATCCACCTTACAACTCACACACCTCAAGCTATTTTTCATTTAATTTGCCTTCCTTTTGTAGCATTGTAAATTGTACTCACTTGCTAGGGTGGTACAATTTCACACCTAGTTTAGCACCTGCCTTGGCGCATTTTGCATTTTGCATTGCATTTCCCCTTTAGCACTTAATTAATTAAATTAATTAGGTCTAAGGTTCTATTTCATCATCTTCCACATCATAAAGCTGGCGTGCCCTTTTCATTTTATTCCTCCAATACATCATTTAATCTAAAACCCTGATTAGGTCCTATTTTGAACTTGGGGGCTTGATTTCGGGGGTCAAAACATCTCGAAATCACCTGTAACTTCGGGATTCTCTCTAAAATCATCATATCCGATGGCCCTAAAAATTTGGTGAAAAGTTGTCGGGACCATGGCGCCCGGAGTGCACATGGTCCCAAACATTTTTCCCGAAATTTTAGGAGCGCGATCCAATCATAAAATAAATCTTAACCCCAAGAAATTGGTGGGAGATTCAATCTCTAGGTCGGCCAAAAGTCAAAATTAAGACCTAGGGTTTCATATATAAGAGCTCTCTTTCTTCATTTGAAGGGATCCGAATTTTGGCTTTCAAGGAACCTCATATGCAGCGAAAGAGCAGATCTTTGAAGACTTCAACAACATTCAACATCCATCTATCAAACATTTATCAATTTCATTCATCCATTTAGGGCTTGGAAGACATTGAAGAGCAATAAGGGATCATCAACTGAAGACTGGCTTGTACCCCTCCCTTGGGGTTGGGTATGATTTCATGTTGTTTTCATGTCTTTGCATAAGCCTCATTATATCATTTGTATTCATGCTTTAGATCACTTTGCATCTTGATTTGGAGCATTTACATTATCATTTACAAGCAATTAGGGTTTACTTTCTAGGTTGCTCTAGTTTGCTTACTTGCATTTTAGGATCTTGCACACACACAAGGTCTGCACACACATTAATTTTACAATAAAAATTGGCTATTCATGGAGGTGGAAATCACCAAAGTGAGGGTTTGACTAAGGCAAAACCCTATATAGCCGCCCACCATACCTTTTCAGATATAAGTGCAGGTTTCTGGATTCGGACGACGCCGCAAGTTGCAGATTCGAGAAAAGCAGGCTGAGACAGCACTCCACACCAAGTTTCAGAGCAAAAGACTAGGATAGGGGCGTGGGGCACCCTGGTCCTACCAAGACAGGGGCGCTGGGCACCCTGGTCCCTGGGACAGGGGCGCTGGGCACCCTAGTCCTTCTGTCAGACAACAGTTTTCAGCATTTTTGACAGCTTTCCAGGTTGTAAAACAGTAGTTTCCGGAGTAGTTTCAGGGGCAGAATCAGGACAGTGGCGCCCGCGCCCCCGTCCTGAACATTTTCACTCAGATTTTGACTCCGGGTACGCATTTTCATTCTTGTCTTATTCTTGTGTTTATAGCTTTCCATAGTTTAGTTTCAATTCTGCAATCTTGTTATTAGTTCATACTTGCACTTTGGGGTTGGGAATTGAACTTGCATCATTTTATCTTTCAATTGCAACAAAGGAATAGAAATCGTAATAGGTAGCCCGTGGCTCTCTTTTCCACAAAAAGAAGTAGCCAATTGTGTGATACCTCTAGGCTCTTTCATATTCCACAAGTGTGTGGTTGAAAGTGAGATTAGGGCATGTTTGCTTAGTGTCACTTTTTCCCCTACACACCTTTTCTCCAAAAAATTATAAATTCTTTCTTTCTATTGTGACCCTTTCTAGAGTGTTCTATACATTAGGGTCCCAAACATGTTCAGTTTCAGTCTCTTCAACTTTATTCATATTCCACAACATGCTCACACCTGAGACCTACTGGACATTGTCATGCATTGCTGCTGCTAGGATATGTTGTTGTCATTGATGTCAACATATTCCTGTTTATTGTTCTGGTGATTACCGATTGGGAATATTTTCTGATCCGGTTTGTAGTGTTGGTTTGTTGATCACTGTTTTGTAGAGTTCAGTATATCCTTCGATATACTCCAGTGTGATCAGATCTGGTGCTGATCTTTTGGAGATATTTCTTATGATGGTATTGCATATCTTCATTTTAGATGGATCATGATTTGGTACTCTGCAAGTTATCTTTCTTCATGATAGTTGCTGATTGGTTGTGTTCTTGAGCTTTCAGACGTTGACCGATGAAGATTTGATAAGTGGTGTTGGTGCAGCTATTCGTGGTGATTCTAATGTGATTGATGGTGTTTCCTAGTTGTGTCCTATTTTTTTTGGTGATCCACATTGATCGTTGTGCAAGTTTTTGGTGGTTTCTATCAGCCGATGATGATTTGCGTGTTATGAGGTATTTCTAGTGGTGTAACGTGTTGCGGTTGATTTTGGCATGATTTCTGATGGATGTGATCATTTGGGAATTTTATTTATGACCATGCTATGCTATGTAAATCATTATATTGGTTTGGTGATCTATCCTTGTATCGTGTGATGTAATTTTGTAATTGAGGGTTGAGGGTTTAGCTGACCTTATTGTCAAGGTTGATGAATTATATATATAGGTGATATAGTGATGTAGTTTTGGGTGTCGATGTTGTGGCTGCATTATTAGAGAGATGTTTATGTGCAAACAAGTGATTTATCCTTCGGTGTTGAGTTTGTGGTGAGATTGGTATTGTAGGGAAGACATTTGTGCTTAATCAGAACTGTAATCAGGCATTTGGAGATGTTACTCTTTCAGTTCATTTCTTTCGGATTGTAGTTCAAATCTTATTGTAACTCAGTGAGACTTCCTTGAGGGTTGTAGCCTTTCAAGCCATTATTATTTGAGTAGTGAGCTCTCGGAAGTGTGCCTGAATGCATGTGCCTTCCCCATTGTAATATTTTCACATAATAATGTAGAGTATCATCTTACTGTGGGTAAGTTCCCATTGTGGTTTTTCCCTTAATCGGGTTTTCCATATCAAAATATTGGTGTTGTGTGTTGTGCTGTTAATTTGCTTATCTATCTTGTTACTTCAGTTTATCGGATCTGTGTTTTCTTTGTTATTCTAGTGAAGATTGATTCACCCCCCCTCTCAGTCTTCCTTCTTGATTGCTGCTAACAATTGGTATCAGAGCTAGATCCTCTAGTAGAAGCTTAATTGATTGAGGAGATCCAAGATGGCAGCTCAAGGTGTAATCTTTAAGAAGGACATTCTGATATTTGATGGAAGTAACTATGCTATATGGAAGGATTGGATGGAAGTGCACTTGAAATGTCTTGGTGAATATTATTGGAAGATTACAAAGAATGTCTATGTTGTTCCTCAGAATGGACCATTTACTCCTGATGAGGTTAAGGAAGCATAACATAATATTAGAGCGAAGGAAGCATTGATTAGTTCCTTAATTGATTCTTAGATGACTAATGTGATGGGACTTCAGACCACACATGAGATCTAGGTGAAGTTTGAGGTGATATATTAATGTGATAAACAAGTGAATGTTGCTAAGTTGTAGAGTTTAAAAGGAAAGTATGAGTCATTGAAGATGGGAGATGATGAGAACATACACTCTTTTATGGCTAAGGTGAATGACCTTGTCCTAGGTATCAGATGTGTCGGTGGAACTATTGAGGAAGGTGAAATTGTTGCTAAGGTGTTTCAAGATCTTTGCCTCCTGCTCTTAAACATAAGGTTGCTGCTATTGATGAAATCTAGAGTGTGACTACTGTGACAAGAAATATTTTGGTTGGAAAGCTTGCTGCATTTAAGTTGAGTGAATTTGGAGAATCACATGGAAAATCTGAGACAACATTCAAAGCATGTGCATCTGTATCCAGAAAGAAAAAATATGATCCTGATGAGTGCAAAATATATAGATATGAAAGAGAGAGAGATGGAAGAGCAAGAAAGAGAGATAGATGAACTTGAAGCTTCGATTGCTTGGGGTTTTCCTAAAGGTATCAATAAGTATGAAGGAAAGTTGCCTTTGAAATGTTTCTCTTGCAATAAGATAGGACATTTTTCTTCTAGATGCCCAGAGAGAATGGATAAGTATGAAAGACATGATAAGTTTGATAAGCATGATAGGTAAGACAAGCATGCGAAGTATGACAAGTCTTACAAACCTAATCGAAAGTTTAGAAATAAAAAAAACTGTTATTATGCTGCTAATGAAGGTATTAGAGATGAAGAATCTAAAGGAGATGAAGTTGTATTCCTTGCCATTAAGGACGATGGACCTGTACTTATTGATTCCACTAGCTATACTATTGAGGAGAAAGATTTAGCTGCTAAAGTTGAAGGGAAAGATGAATGGGTAATTGATAGTGGTTGTTCACATCATATGACTATGATAAAACAAAATTTGTGAGTATAGAAAGATATGATGGTAGAATAGTTAGATTTGGAGATAACAAAGCCTGTGCAATCTATGGGAGAGATTCTATTTCATTTGATGGTAAGCATAACACTGATGATGTCTTGTATGTTGAAGGTTTGAAGCATAATATTCTGAGTGTTGGACAGATGGTTGATAAGGGTTATGATCTACATTTCAAGGATGGTAAATGTAGAACTAATACTGAAGGTAACATTTTTCACTTGAATGCTGGTGAGAAAAGCTATTTGATTTCCTAGATTGATGAGAGTTGGATGAGAGCTATGGAAGAAGAATTAGATTGGATTGAAAAGAATAACACTTGGGAACTTTTGCCTAGACCTAAGGATAAGAATGTTATTGGTACTAAATGAGTATTCAAAAACAAATTGAATGAAGCCGGTGAAGTTGTCAGAAATAAAGCTAGACTAGTCTGCAAAGGATACTCACAGTAAGAAGGGATTGATTATGAGGAGACTTTTACTCTGGTTTCTAGACTTGAAGTTGTTAGATTGTTGCTTGCTTACACTACTTATAAATATTTCAAGGTGTAAAATTGTGACCCCTACAATTTTAACCACATTTTACGTCCTCACCTCGGTGACGACATCTTCTTCCCTAACCAAGACCTATTTCTGCATTCTCACCCCTTCACCCTCCTCCTTCAAGACCTTTGGCTTCTTTAGACCCTGTTCGAGCTCCAAAATAGGGTAGGACAGGGGCGTGGCGCCCCTATCCCCACCCCTTAGGGTGGCCCTAAGTTAGGTCTTCCCGGTCTCCTATGCATAATTTGCCTTCAGGGTTTTTAATTCCTCTTTGTCAGCTTTGAGTGGTTGCAAATTAATCCTTGAGGCATGTATAAAAGGGGATTCAATTCCCTCATTTGAAGAGGATGAGAGGCATAAGGATAAGATATGGGATTTCAAGGTCATCATCAAGCATTCAAGCATTCAAGTCTTCTTCATTCATCCATTGGAGAAACATTACAACATTCATTTGCAAGCATGTGTGTGTGTGTGTTAGGGTTTTGTCATGTTACATGCCATTTCATACAATATTTGTGGTTATATTCAAGAATTAAAGCAATCATCATCAACAAGTTTCAGATCTAGAAGGTATACATTTCCATTGTTTACAGTCAAGCATTTGCAATTACTTTCTTTCAAGGTTGATTCCTCAACCAAGGTTTGACTGAGGCAAACCCCTATCCACAACCATTCTCCCTCTCTTTTCTATGTGTAGGTTGCAAGTGTGCAACTATAATTGTAGGTTTGGGCTTCATTTATAGAGACAAAAGAACCCTTTTCATTTTGTAGATTTTATGGAGGACCATGTACTTTCCCACCACGGTCCCGACGATTTTTCTCCAAATTTTCAAGATAGATTCATATCAGTCTAATTAGCTCAGATCCAAAATTACAGCGTGATCCTGAACTAGTAGCTCCCCATTTCACTCATTTCCTCTCTCTTTTTTGCATAGTCAACAAGTCAACTTTCTCATTTATGAAAGAGGGTAAATCACACTTCAACCCTTGCAATCCATTTGGAATTCACATCCTTGTTTCTCTTGGATTTGGATCTAGTGGATTCAAGCCCCTCTTTTGAATGTAAAGTTCCTCCCAAGTGAAAATCATCCTAGTGGCTTACTTTCTCTCTCCTAGGTGGGGAGTCACTAGGATCTAATTTTCCACTTTACATTTTGGTGAGCCTGATGTCTTACACATTAATTTTGATTTCTCATTATTAGATCTGATTAATTGCAATTTGAATTTCAAATTTTCATTTTCAAGTTTGATCTATTTGCAAATTCTAGACGTTAATTGCATAAAAACCCTAATTTTTCATTTTGAGAAAATTAATCTTGTGAGGTGTAAAATTTTAATTGCTTGTTTCAGATCTAATTTCTATTTAAAAATTGCAATTCAAATCTGTCTCTTTATTCTAAAAATTTAGTGGTTAAATCATAAAACCCTAATTTTAAGATTCTTCTATTTTCGACCTTTGACTGGAGGTTTGAATCATCTAGACATCTCCAAATTAGCTATTTTTTTGGATTCCGCATTAAAATCATAATACCTATCATCCTTGAAAATTTCAAAAAAAAGTTGGCCAGACCGTGTGCACTCCCGCCATGGTCCTCGACTTTTTTCTCAAAATTTTGAGAGACGAAATTGACTGTATTTTTCTGCTCAAATCTAGAAAATCAGTGTACTTTATCAATTTTAACACTCTCTAAGGTCAAACACAAATTCAAAATTCATCAAATTCAAATCTTAAAATTAATTTTCATAGAAAGGTCCTAATTTTAGATCTATTTTTTCTAGCATATTCAGATTTCACTTAAGAGACTTTTAATGGCAATTAATCAATTGGATTTACTTTCTCTTTCGAATGTGATTACATTGCTTTTTGCATATATTTATTACAATCATGTGTCAGATAAGAGTTTCTTTCATTTCCTGTTGCTTCTCTTTATTCATAACACTTGGTCATATTGTGTTGTTAGGATTTTCAAATTATTTACTTTTCAATTATATCTCAAAGCTTTCATGTATCATTTATGTTACATTATGGTGATGTTGTTAACAAAATCCATTTACTATGTTAATCACCTTAAAGCTTTTGTAGATCCTAAACCTAAAGATCCTAACCCTTGTACCTCTCCTAGGGTATCTTGTGTGAATGAGATGAGACCTAATGCTTTAACCAATGATCTCTCTAAAAAAGAGCATGCATTGGAAAGTAAAATGGATCCATTTTCTTTTTCTACACGTACCCTTAAGAAAGGGGGTGCAAAATAAAAACACCAACATTCTTACATCTTTAGATCCTCATTATTCTTCTAAGACCTATCTTCAACATCAAAGTCTATATAGGGAGGATGATGTCATGCATTTTATTCATGACCTTTCCCCTCGCATAAAAATCACTAAAAATGAGCTTTTAGATGATGAAGATGTTCCTCCCCAATCTTCCAAAAAGGATAAGCTTGATAAAGGCAAAGAGATTGTCCTTTCACATGATACTCCTCCTTCATCTACAAATCCTTTTTGCCTCCTTACACATCAAATTTCAAAGAAATTCATGATCATGTTCCTCCATCTAGTCAATTGCAACATTCTTATAGTCGTGGCTTTCATATAATTACAAAACAAGGTTTTAAAAGGACCAGGAATTGGGAAACTTGAGCATGGAATTTGTGTACCTATAAATCCTCATACACAAACTACTACAAGAGGCCTAGGAAGTGGTAGCCCTCTTTCTATGGACGAATTCCTTAGGCTTCAAAACTTTCAAGATTACCTTCAAAAACAACAAATCAAGAGAGCCCACAAGAATGCTTCTTCTTCAAAGTATCCTTTTTGTTCATTTCATCAAACCCATGACCATAATGCTGATAATTGCCTTGATTTTCAAAAATCTATTCAAGATGGCATAGATAGTGGCAAAATACGAATTATGGATAATGAAGCTTCTTCTCCTAACAAACCCTCTCCTTGATGGAAAGACGGTATTTACCATCTTGACATATTAGCTGCAAGAATCTATTGGAGATTGAAATATGACAAGAACATTTCCTTTCCTCCTTAAAATAAAAACAAAAATCTTAAGCAACTGAAAGGTATTGAATATTGCATTTTTCATGATTCATATTCACATTCTCTAGGAAAATGTTATGCATTTAAGAAATTTGTTCAATTGCAATATGATCTTGAACAAATTTGTCTCACAACAGATCTAACTATATTTCTTGGTAAAAACATAGCGCCTTAGCACTTCCTTTCCCTTCATGTTTCTCTTTACCCTATGGCATAATTAGCCCATTTAACGGGGGATCTTTATCATTAGTGGTGGTATTATTTCACTTTAACATACTTTGGGACAACAACATGAAGTCCATTTTTCTACTTCTTTCTATACATTTATCTCTATCTTTGTGCATTATTCATTATTAGATCTCTTTTCTTTAATAGGGTTATTCTTATGTAAGAATATAATTAATCACTAATACTGTTAGGATTCCCATAGATACTGAGAGGGGGGGTGAATCAATATCTAACTGGTGAATTGAATTTCTTAACTTAAAACATGTAGAACATATTATAACAGTGTACCGGTATGCAAGAAATAATGCAATAAACAAAATTAAAAGCATCCACATGAAAAGAACACCATAACACAAGGATTTAATGAGGAAACCCGGTGTGGGAAAAAACTCGGTGGGATTTGTGACCCATAATATTCACTTATTGGCCAATAAGAGAATATTACTTACAAGAGGGGCCTGCACATGTAGGAAGGCCAATTGCCTAGAGCTCATTGCTCAATGGGAAGTCTCACTGACTTACAATGTGGATTATACAAATCCAATATCTTGTACTGATTTACAATAGCATCTATAATGCCAGATCCAATACTTGTTTCTTCTCTATTCTTTACATAAAAACTTTAACCTATATTTCGCATAATAGGTCTGCCTAATGTCTTTTTCTTATCCCTTACAAAATGTCTACAATGATCTCTCTTATATATAAGAGTCATTTTACAACTTGCCAAGTCGGCTTACAAAGTTTTAACAATAATAAACAAAATATAATATATCAAAAATCCCGTCGGCCTCTGTGCTGGTATGATTCCTTTCTCTGTGCCGGTGCTGGTGGTCTGAGTGCCGGTGTAGAGTCTAATCTTGCTAGTGTTGGTGTAATGCATTGCCGGTGCCATAGGATTGTAAGGTTGCCATCAATGACAAAACCTTCAATCACCTACAATGTCTCATTGGAGTGTGCATATGCCAACAATCTCCCCCTTTGGCATTGATGGCAACACTCATGAGAAAATTCAAAAGTGTATTCAAAACTGTAATCCAAAAATGTTTCCAAAAATATGTTACCAAAATATAAGAACTCCCCCTAAGTAGATAAGTCCTTTGCCAGTTATTTTTCTTATTTTCTCATACTAATACTCCCCCTTTGGTATCAATGACGAAGGTTGTCAAGATGTTAGTAGAGTTGCAGTCTCAACCTTGTAACTGGGTGGTTACAATTTGAAAAAGATCTCCCAAAATCAAGTTTATACTTTCCATAAACTTCTTGCCATCCTTTATTGCTGTCTCTGTTCTTTTAACTGTACTGGTGAGGTGCTGCATATGCTCTGCCAGTGTTTTCTATCCCTGTACCAGTGCCTCAGATATTTCCTTCCGTAATGATGCTAGATAGTCCAATCTTGGACTCAATTTTAGTCTCAAATTCTTTGCCTTATTTACTATTCTCTCCTTTTCTCTTCCTAGCTTAAGTAACTCTTCCTCAAAACTTGTTATCCTTTGCTCAAAAACTGATAATGTATCAGGCGAGTTAACAAAATTGTCAGCAAGTTTATTGATTTCATCCTGTACCTTGCTAATCATCTTATCTATGTCTATTGTCAAAAAGTTTGTCTTGCAGGTGTCTTTGTACAGAGTTTTGTATTCTTTCAATAAGTTACATAGTTCTGGTAGAAGTGTGTCAAATTCCCTAGTACACTTCTTTATCTGATCTTCAAAGAATTTTTTCTTTTCAATTTCTAACTTATTCTTCATTGCCTCTTCCTTTATTTGCTCGACAGTCACTGTGTTCTCAGTGATGTATTTACAAAAAGTGTCAAGTTGTTTTAAATAATCCTTATTGTCCATGTTACAGTTAGGGGCTATCATCTTCAAAATTGGGATTGTATCATCTATAGCTTTATAAGCCTATGAACTACAATCTGTTATCTTTTTGATTGAATCTAAGAGTACTTCAGTTACATTTGTTGATTCGTGGCTTGCTGAGGAGGAACCAACATTCTGAATTCCACCGCTGGAGGAAGTAACCAAGCTTGCAGTGACATCTGGTAGGTCAGTTTGTGTTTGCATTTCCTTAAGCAATGGTTTTTGATCTTCTCCTGTTGTCGGTTGTACTATTTCCTCATGACTCTGTTCCTATACCTGTTCCTATTCCAGAGCCTTTTTCTCTTCTTGTTTCTCTATCTGTTCTCCTGTGTTATCATCTACCGATTTCTCTTATGTTTGATCAGTTTGTTTAGTTACTAGTGGCTTACTAGCCATGTCTGTCATACTAGTTGTGTCTTTATCTACGACAATGTTGCTCTTTTGTGTATCAACATCTACTGTGTATAAGACTTTAGGATTAGGATTAGTAACCTTTATGTCCATGCTCTCATCTGCCAGTTGATCTTCAATTGTTTTTACTGGTGATGTAATTTGAGGCGGTGAGGATAAGTTATCTTTAACTTTGATGCTCGGAGGTCCACCAACCTTTCCTTTACCCTTGTCTCTCTCCTTCTGATATACCTTTATTGGTTTGGGGTTCCTGTATTCTTCTTATTTTTCTTTCTCAACAAGAAATATGTCCCATGCATTTTCTATTTCTTCAGTTACCTCATTAACTCTTCCAACCATTAAAGAAATATGCTGGTGTGTAGTAGAGAATACTGACTGGTTGGCTTCAACAATTAAGTCATCTATCTCCTTAGGTGAGTTTACTGGATAAACAACTAGTAACTTTTCAATTTTGATTTTCTTATCAAGCTCTATAGCAACTTGTCTTCTTGCTTCCAGTCTTTTGAATAGTTCATCTGGTACTTCATCTATCACTTCCATCAAAAATTCCTTATACACGTCCATGTGCAAAATAACATTGTTTTCCACTTGTTCTTTTTCATCTGCTGTCAAAGTGTCATAGACCTTTCCTATATTTTTGAGTTTCCCTTTGTAATTTCATTTAGTAATATGCCAAGAGGGGCCAAGTTTTGTTTTGTTCTCTTCTTCTTCTTGGGTGTCAGTTTCTTCTTTGGTGTAGTCTTTTTAATTGTAGATCTCATTGCTTGTTGTTTCTGTCTAGTTCTCCTAGGTGAGGGTGTGGTTGCCGGTGAAGGATCTCTTTTCCTTACAACTATTTTGAAAGCTACAAGCATGTCACTCTCCGAAGAAGTGCCTATTGGTGATAGGTGATTCTCAGGCTGTAGAGTTCCTAACTCATCCTTAGTGATACCGGTTTGCTTTAATACATCTTCTTTAATAGCCTTTGCCTATCTAGAACCTCTTCTCACAACTGCTTCAACCTTTTTCACTTTCTTCTTAGATTGTATTTGACTTTCTATGGTTTCAACACTACCAAATACTTCTTCCTTTGGTTTGTTTGGTGCTTCCAAAAGTGCTTTAGCATAAGTCTCAATTATATGATCATCTATCTCATAACCCATCTCTGTTACCCAGATTGTTCTTGGGATGACTACTTCCATCCATATCTCATCCTTTTTGATTACAAAGCATATGTTATCTTTGTACTTGTCAACAATCTTCTATGATAATCTGATTCTCTTCTTCATTTTGGCCTTAAGTGCTTGAAAGTATTCATGGATATTCTTTTCCTTGTCTTCACCCATGTTATTCAATAGTCCTGTTAACTATTTTCCTACCGGTATATCAAATCCAAGTTCTTTATAGCCTATACCAGGAACCTATTTGGTTATGTGTAGCATCAAGCATACAAGCAGATTACTAAACCTAAAATTTCCTTTCTTATCTTTCTTTATCTTGCCTAAGTTGTCAATTAACTCATCTTTTAACCATTCACATATGTCAATTTTGACATTGTCTGTAACCATATCATAAGCACTCTTAATGCATAAGCTTGAAACTGAGTTAAGTCTATTTGCATGAATAGCTTTATACCCTAAAATCACGCTAACAAATCTCACATTTGTATCTGTTACATCATTTACCCTCAAGGACCTTCTATCTAATGTTGCACCAGTTAGTTTAGTTACTAGGTCATTTGAGACCTTCTTAGTCTTGTCTAGTCTTTTACCGGTGAAAGGTAACCTGTGACAACTTTCACAACTTCCTTGGTAATTTTGTGAATTGCATCTAACCAAAAAAATTCACCATGTACCCTGCTTAAGACTATCCTAATCACATCCTTGGGAAATTCAGGAATGCAGAGGATTTCAGTAAATCCTAGGGTTTCAATGATTTTATGTTTCGGTTTTACATTTTTGAAATTATCACATATGACAGATTTATATATTGTTTTGATCTCTTCATCTCCCAATTCCTCTATGTTACAGTGAATGTAAATTCTGGGGTCTTCAGCATAAACAACTCCTTTTGGTATTTGAGAGAAAGCACCTATATTGTCATCTTTCTTTGCTACCTCGGGAGCTAGTTGAAATGCGGGCCTAGGGCATTTTATAACCTCGACTACAGTAGGGTTTGCTATATATTCAAGTGTAGAGGTGGATGCCATGATGATAAATACCTTTTTCTGCCTTTAGATGGATTGATTCCTTGAAGTGCTTCTCCTCTTTGCTCAAAATCCCTTAGCTCTGCAAATATCGTGCTCTTCGAATGTTTGAAATATCGGTGAAGTGAAATGGAGCCAAAACCACAAATTTATAATGTTTATTTGCCATCTACCATATTTAATGCATGTCGGTTAAGTAGTCACTTAACATTGTCTGCCGGTAATGAAATAATTTCCAACTTCTCATCTCTAACCGAGGGAATAATAGCACATGTGTCATTAGATTGCCAAACCCTCAAGGAAACTTTCTTCAATTTGATGAAGAACTTCCTGCCGGTGGAGCACTACTTTGTCCTACTGGTGGAGGAATACTCTGTTCTGTCAGTGGAGTGTTGATTGGTTCTATAGATGGAGGAGTATTCCCAACATTTAGATCAGCTTTCCTAATCCATTGTTTTGAGAATTCTTGCTTAACCTCTTTAACTTTATCTTTACCTTTCAAGCTAGAACTTTTGTTGTCTGTCGGTGATCCTTTACTTCTACAGAATTTTGCAATATGCCCAATCTTGTTACATGCATAACAAGTCACATTATTCTTCTGAATGGCTTTCCCATAACCTATACCGGTTTGTGTTCTGCATTGATTAGATAAATGTCCAAATCTTCCACAAACATAACATCTCACATTCATTCTGCAATTTTCAGAGTTGTGACAAACTTTGTTGCATTTTGAATATTGACCGATGGGTGTGTTGATATTCTGATACTTTCTAGATCTACATTCATTTTCTCTATGACCATACTTATTACAGTTAACGCATTTTCCATTTAATTTATAAGCATTAGGTTGCCTTACCGGTTTGCTATGATCCTGTGTGTTTGTAGTACCAGAGCTTTCACCAACTTCAAAGCCAATTCTAGAAGTGTCACCTTTAGGTTTTTGATTTTTCAGCAAGTTGCCAAGTTCCTCTGAGGTTTTCTTGAATTTTTCTTTATGTTGATTTGCAGTTTCTAGTTCTCTTTCTAAGACTTCTTTCTGCCTCATCAGTTCATTGGAGTCATTCTGAGTGTGCATCAGATCTATCTTCAACAAATCATTTTCATAGCTAAGTCTTGTGTTCTCATTTGTTGCATCACTTAGTCTTCTAGTCAATTCTTCTTCATTCTTCTTTCTATCTTCAATTTCCTTACAAAATCTCATAGTCATATCCTGCATCTCATTCTTTGTTGTCATATTCTCTTGTTTCAGCTTGTTTATCATATCATTAAGTGATTCCTTTTCATCATTCTCATTTTGCATATTTTCACAAAGTTC
Source organism: Cryptomeria japonica (assembly GCF_030272615.1). Taxonomy (NCBI): domain Eukaryota; kingdom Viridiplantae; phylum Streptophyta; class Pinopsida; order Cupressales; family Cupressaceae; genus Cryptomeria; species Cryptomeria japonica. The sequence continues at coordinate 432,988,421 of NC_081412.1, read as the reverse complement.
TCTTCTCTTATTTCTTGCAATAGTAAGATTCTCTTGAAGTGCTTGAATGATATCCTGGGCTGCTTTTAGATCATCTTCTAGTTTGATATTTTTCAATTTCTCTATATCATAGTCTGAAAGAGCTGCTTCAAGTTGCTTCATTAGATTTTCCATATCTACCGGTGTCAAGATCTTCCTCAAGCTGTTAGGCTTCTAAAAATAGAGGACCAAGCTCTGATACCAATTGTTAGGATTCCCATAGATACTGAGAGGGGGGGGTGTGAATCAATATCTAACCGGTGAATTGAATTTCTTAACTTAAAACATGTAGAACATATTATAACAGTGTACCGGTATGCAAGAAATAATGCAATAAACAGAATTAAAAGCATCCACAAGAAAAGCACACCATAACACAAGGATTTAATGAGGAAACCTGGTGTGGGAAAAACCTCAATGAGATTTGTGACCCACAATATTCACTTACTGGCCAATAAGAGACTATTACTTACAAGAGGGGCCTGCACATGTAGGAAGGCCAATTGCCTAGAGCTCACTGCTCAATGGGAAGTCTCACTGACTTACAATGTGGATTATACAAATCCAATATCTTGTACTACTTTACAATAGCATCTATAATGCCAAATCCTGTACCGGTTTCTACTCTGTTCTTTACATAAAACCTTTAACCTATATTTCGCATAATAGGTTTGCCTAATGTCTTTTTCTTATCCCTTACAAAATGTCTACAATGATCTCTCTTATATATAAGAGTCATTTTACAACTTGCCAAGTTGGCTTACAAAGTTTTTACAATAATAAACAAAATATAATATATCAAAAATCCTATCAGCCTCTGTGCCGGTATGCTTCCTTTCTCTGTGTCGGTGCCAGTGGTCTAAATGCTGGTGTAGAGTCTGATCTTTCTAGTGCTAGTGTAATGCATTGCCAGTGCCATAGGATTGTAAGGTTGCCATCAATGACAAAACCTTCAATCACCTACAATGTCTCATTGGAGTGTGCATATGCCAACAATCTCCCCCTTTGGCATTGATGGCAACACTCATGAGAAAATTCAAAAGTGTATTCAAAACTGTAATCCAAAAATGTTTCCAAAAATATGTTACCAAAAATATAAGAACTCCCCCTGAGTAGATAAGTCCTTTGCCGGTTATTTTTCTTATTTTCTCATACTAATACTCCCCCTTTGGCATCAATGACAAAGGTTGTCAAGATGTTAGTAGAGTTGTAGTCTCAACCTTGTAACTGGGTGGTTACAATTTGAAAAAGATCTCCCAAAATCAAGTTTATACTTTCCATAAACTTCTTGTTGTCCTTTATTGCTGTCTCTGTTCTTTTAACTGTACCGGTGAGGTGCTGCATATGCTCTGCCGGTGTTTTCTGTTGCTGTACCAGTGCCTCAGATATTTCCTTCCATAATGATGCTAGATAGTCCAATACTAGACCTAATAGACATACTAGAATGCATAATTCCTCTGAAACATAACATTAATTCACAAGGGCTTCAAGAATGATAGCCAGATAATTGCCAATTTCTACTACTTTCATCGCAGAAGTTGCTGAGAGCCAGCCATCTTCCGCATCCAACATCCTTTGGAAGGGGGCTAAATTTTTGTTGACAACTCCAATTCGGTACACCTCCCATGCATATTATATCATGGTTTTCTTTCTTCCCTTCTCTGCCTTTTCTTGGACGTGCTCCTCTTCCTCATCATCTAGGTCCTCTTCCGAATCTAATGAGATGTAATTGCTCAAGTTGAAATACAGACCCAACAAGCTTACCCAGCTACTTAAATCTGGGTTCAAGATTTCATTAGCAATGACCTGCCCATCCACAAAGAGAATAAACCCATGTATCTTTTGGATACATGCCTCCTTTGAATCCAGAACATCGACCATTGGGCAGAGCATAGCTTCGTAGATGAAACCATCACACTAATTTCTACCACCACCCAAGATGGAGGTCATCAATCTCCATACTGCATCTCCTACCCTATCATTGGTATGAAACAACCTCCTACACTTGAAAACTTTCCTCTCTACATAGGCAACTTAGATCAAAATGATGAACCATTTCTGCGAAATAGTTGAATATCGCATGCCTCCTCTCTACAAACACAATTGCCTTTTTATAATGATCAATCGTGAAACTACTGGGCCATAATTTTGGAATCAATTAGACCAGTTTGATTCCTCTTGATTGAATATTGTCCTCGATATCTTCCTGTAATATGCGCATAATCTTTCTGTATTGCCAGCTATGTACCTCCATTTGTTGTATTGCTCATACTCATCCTTCTCTCCTATTGAGATTGGTTTACCAAGATCCTTAGTACAAACCGAGGCGAAATTTCACATTTTTTAACTTGTTCCTGCTCCGATGTTCTGATTTGCACGATCCTTATTGCTTCTTACTATCCTTAAGATCTTTGCACTCTGTACCTCATGAATAATTTCTTCTTTTTCATATCTTGACTCGATACTACTGAAGCTTTAGAGCATGTATTTCTTTTGGAGTTTGTATGAGAGAGATTGGGCAAATATGCAAATAACAATAGACCATTGGACTTCATCAGGTAATTGAGAAAAGAAAAATTGGAGTGGTACATGAAGAACTATCCTCAACACCCAGTCACTTGGGATGTAGTAAAAAAAGAGAATTTTTAGCAAACTTTGGCACCCTAGGAATTCCAACTTAAAGTGTTAGTAGGATGCAAAACTTAACACAAGGAGACAATTAATCAGTTAAAAGCTATAACAAGAAATTTAAGGAAGTATATAGAAAACTGGGGGAACCTTTAAGTGAAAAATAGAAAATAGAATAGTTCATACACGTATTACATAGAGATATTTGAGCAAGATTGGATGAAGGTACCTAACAAATATGTTTTTTTCGGTTGCCATGGCATTCCAGATTGAAGCTCAAACATGAAGAAGACTGAAGAAAGATAGGAATGCTAAAATCCTTGAAGATTTACAAATAAAAGTATATAAATTAGTAGTACAATAAGTAAACAAGGTTGGTGAACCTAAAAAGCCTAAGAAAATTTGGTATACATACTGTAATAGGTAAGGGCGTATCCAAAATGAATTCCCCAAGAATAGATCAAAGAAGACACTAGCTACAATGAAATTAGTATGACCCAATTCTATGTGCTATTTATCAAGAATGAAATATACATCTAACAAAAGATTTTCTGAAGGAAAACCTCCAATCTAAAATGGAGGAAATCAATATTGTCATAATCACAACTATGATGTGGATAAGAAAAACAATGTTGGGTACTAAATCCCACACTAGCAAGATAACTAAAATTCCTACTGCATGTTGAATAATTAACAACAAAATTATCATGGCGACAATAGACAATCTAATTATAGAGGAGGTACATGAAGAGATTGAAGCAATAGAAGAAGAAGTGATGCAAATTGTTTTCACTGTGGAAAAGTGGGACATCATGCATTTATATGTTGGGTGAAGAAGAAAGAGAAATGTGATTTTTGTGAGCAAGACACTCAATATATATTTTCATATGAAAATACAAAGATATTCTTTCAAAAACTAGCTAGTCAACCTACCCAAAGTGATGAGTTACAAAGAGAAGCAATAGTGATTAGAAGATGCTACAAAAAGGAATTAGAGGATGTCATAGAATGGATATGGGGTCCTTGGATACTTCTATGTAAGAGTACTCTAGAGGAAAACCAGTCATGGAGAATAAGTAGAAAAAGAAAACTAGATGGGAGAAGAAAGCACATGTTCTAAATAGACAAGGTACTAATACTAGAAAGAATAAGAAGAAATAAATTGTAGAGGAAGGTTATGAAGAAGATTATAGTCTAGAAGAAGAAGATGATGAAGAACCAAAATATTTTTAGCCAAATAAAAAGCAACATGAGAGAGTGGTAGAGCAGGCTAAATAATCAATAATTTGACAATAACATGAAGAGGAGGGTTGTTTCACTAAGGAAGTTGTTAAAATGCTTTAAGAAATAGAAGCCCTTGCCAAACAAAAGGACTTGGTGCTTAAATTAAAACAATGGGGAAAGTATTAGAATAGAAGAAACAAGTGAACCAGTTATTTGAGGACTGGAATTGGAAGAATGGTTGAAAGTAATTAGAACCCAACCCACCACCTCAGAGTTAAGGAGTATGTAAGTTAGTCAAGTGGTTGGATAAATAGACCACATTTGTAGAAAATAGATGTTACAAGGTTCACAAGGATGAAGAAGAGGCAAATCCAAAAATAGATATTAAGGTAGGAAAAAGAGAATGACAATTACAAGTAAAGAAGGATTCTAAAAATCACTATTATAATTAACCACTTAATCTTTGAGAAGAAAACATAGCTATATCAGATAACCCAAAATGGCAACAATAGGAGACTATTAGGAAATAACTAGTTGTAGTATCGATAATTGAATTATTGACATAGTTTGTGGAACTATTCCCCTAAACTTTCATGGAGATGAAGGGAATTAAGGAAGTAGGTACTATGAAAATACAACTCAAGGAGAGCACTAAACCACATAGGAAAAGACCATACTGCGTAAACCCTAACATGAAGAAAATGATGAAAATAGAGCTAAACAAATCTATCCAAAGAAAGATTCATTATTACCCATGTTGACTACTTAGCCAAATTGGTAGAAAATAAACCAACCAAATATTATATTTCATATACTGCTGCTAAATTCTTGTACAATAATATCATTACCAAATTTGAGTGCTCCTTAAGTATCACAAGTCATGAGGGGAAAGCATTTTGTCAATAAAATAATGTTGTCTTTGATTATATTTGGTATAATAAAAAGTGAATTTCAATAATATTGTATTTGATTATATTTGGCATCTAAACTCATTGGTAAGTTCTTATGTAGCAATGTTTTGATTTTTTTTAGTTTGTCTATCCATTTGGAATTCACCAAAGCAGTTTTAAAAAGATCTTTGAAAGAATTATAAAAGTATACAGTTTCATAGAGTTCACAATATTTATTATTCTATTATTTTTGAAACGTGATAATGAGCATGTGAATTACTTGAAATATATAATTATTGAATAAAGTTGAAACCTTAATTTCAAATTTAATGAAGCTGTTGATACAAAAGACATAAAATTATTTATTATGGTTATTTTTTTGATAGTTTATAAACAATTTCATTTCAAAAAGTAAAGTAAATATAGTAGTTAATGACATATGCCTAGAGGCCCCACTGTGTGCATACCAAGCATTCCTAGGAATGTGCTGGTATAAAGACAATATACCATTGAGGAATCTTTATCAAACTTACAATTGGGGTAACCAATGTCTGTACAATAATGTTTTTTATTTTATTTCCAAGTTAAATAACCCCACCAATTGGTGGAAAATCTTGTGTACATATGTGTTTTTATACCTTATGCTTTGTATGGTTCTATGATGCAATCTACACATGCAAAGTGTGTTGGAGAGACTGGTTTTTGTGTCTCAGTCTGATAAGACAATGAGATGATGAGTTTTGGGTGGTGTGAATGCAAGAATCAGGCTTTGGAAGAGTTAGTGGAAGTCTAGTGTTGGCATTACATTAAGTTTGTTGATATTGAGAAGGTTGTTGGAGATTGATGATATAATTGATAAAGGATGATTACTATCTTAATAATATTATTTTGTCATTGATGTCAAGCAATTGATTTTCTGATTCAGTATGATGTTGCCATATCTTAAAGAGTATGTTTTGATGAGTATAAAGATGTCGGTAAGTGACACAGAAAGAATGTGAAAATGAAGGGAAGTAATAAGTTATTCAATGGGAAACTATTACCGAGTTAGACAGTGATGAGATTATGTTATTTTGATTGTTTTGATATCCTACATATGTGTATTCGAAGACTGAATAAGAAGGAGAAAATATTTCATGCAACATAATGAGTAAAGGTTTGATACTGTTCTATTTTACCGAGCAAGGAGCTAATCGGTAAACACCAAGGTTATCAGTGTTGGTTAAAGAAGGAAGAAGTTACTAAGTAAAGTTATGCATTTATCGAGTATCAACTGAGTAGTAACATAATGCATTGGATGAATAAATACATTATTAAATGAAGGATGCCAATGAGCTGAAGATTTATAGAAGATTGGAATGTCATGCAAGAAGTTTGTTAAGGATCAACGACAATGAAAATTCAAGAGTTGGATCTACAACACAGATTGAACGGTCATAACTGAGCACAAGTACCAAGGAAGGTATACAAGTTTCAAGGCAAGATAAAATGTTTTTCAGTTCGAAGGATTTAATGAGCCTAGTCAAGTTTGAAGATCTGATGGCTAAGATTAATCATGGGAAATGTGATTAAGGAGATTAAGCGGTTAGGAACTGCTTATAAATAAGTAAAAGTTGATGAACATAGAATGCGGGCAAATAGAAGAGTAGTGATACTGCAGAGGTGATTACCGAGTACAAAAGATTGAAGATTTGATTGAAGAACAGATTGAGAAGCCCAACAAGGAGGAAGATAAGTCTTTTGACAAGATTTTTTTGAGCACATAGAGTCTTCTTTAACATTTTAGATGTGAAGTTGCAAATATATTTTATTACTGTTATTTATTTTTGTAACTAATAGGAAATCTCTTAACCGAGTGGACCTAATAGTCTTATTTGTAAATCCTCTAGCAAGGTAACATTCTGAATGAGTGTTTGAAATCCTTTGACAAGGTCACTTCTAACAAAGTGCAAGATTCTAATAGATCTAAGGGAAATCCCTTGACCGGGTCACATCTAGCAAATGTGTTTATGTAATCTTTAACAGGATTGGCTTTTAACCGAGCATACTCTAGAAGAGTATATTTTCTTTGTGGGTCCAAAATTCCACAATGGTTTTTCCCTATTTGGGTTTCCACATTAAATCTGGTGTTATATGTGTTTTGTTGTTTCAAGTTTATCAGTTTATGAGTTTAAATGATTTACAGTCATAGTTGCATATCAAGTAAGTTATATCGAGGTTGAATCTGGATATATCAATGCATTGTGAGTTTATCTGATTCACCCTCCCCTCTCATCTAACTAACAATTGGTATCAGAGCTAGAACTCTGAAAGAAAAGTTTAAAGGAACTTGAGGCAAGATCCGAAGATGTATAAAGGGGATGCACCAAAGTTGAACAAGTCAAGTTTCTCCACATGACAGAAAAGGATGAAGCTGCACTTATCAAGAATTGGAGAATATGCAACATATTATCTGGAGAATGATTACATTGCACCTAGCACCTACCCAATGAAAATGGAAGAGATAAAGGCAAAGAAAGAACATATTCAAGCAATGATTTAAATAACATCAACATTGACTGACTCAGAGTTTAATGATCTAGAAGGTTGTAATGATGCCAAAGATATGTGGAATAAGCTTATATCTGTGTATGGTGGTGATGAACATGTTCAAAGAGAAAAAGTAGACAGTCTAAGAGGACAACTTGAATCCATGAGAATGAACGAAGGTGCGAACATAATCCAATACAGTACAAGGTTAAAGGAAACTGTCAATCAAATCAAAGGAGCAGGAGGAACTATTGAAGAAAAGGATGTAACAAGTAAGTTGCTAAGAACACTTCTACCTACTTATGCCATTCGAGTCTCTGCAATTAATGAATTAAGGTCTATACCAAACATGCTAGTCTCTTTGGATGCTACTATCAGTAAGCTACATGCTTTTGAGTTGAGTAATTTTGATAATAGTGGGTCTTCGGTAAACAAAGTTGAATCTGCATTCAGTTCTTTTCGTCTTGATGAATCTAATGATTACAATGATAAAAATGTATAAGTATGCTAAAGGAAATCACTGTGGAGAAAGTGAGAGATTTCACAAAAACATGGAAGAAGTACACAAACTATATGAGGAAGTCAGAAAACAAGAAGAGTTTGAAGCATTATTGGCCAGAAGGTTACCGATAGGCAAAGGTAAGTATAAAGGAAAGTTACCTTTGAAATGTTTTAACTATGATAAAATTGGACATATGGCTTCAAACTGTCCTGACAAAGAATCTAGTGAAAAGAGAGAATACCAAGAAGACAGACAGAAAGATAATCGATACAGAGGGCACCGAGACTTCAGAAGGAGAGATAGAAAGACATGCCTAGTAGCTGACGAGGAATCCAATGATGATAAATCTGATGGGACTATGACAGAGGAAGTTGTATATGTGGCTATCAAAGATGGATCAGATGAAGAAAGGTATGAATAAAAATCCTTAATATCACACATAAATAATAATGATTCTTGGATCATAGATAGTGGATGCTCACATCACATGATAGGTGATAAACACAAGTTTGTTAAATTAGAAGATTATGATGGAGGTTATGTAAGATTTGGTAATGATGCACCATGTCCTATGAAAGGTAAAGGATCTATCACACTTCTTGACAATGCTAAATGTGATGATGTATATTGGGTTGAAGGTCTGAAATACAATTTGTTGAGTGTAGCACAACTAAACAATATAGGTAACCGAATAGAATTTTAGAAAGGAATTGTCAAAGTTCATGACAAACATGGAAAGTTGGCTGCTACCGGGACTCAAACAAGAGGTAATACATTTCATCTTGACTCAACTCGAAACAATTGTCTATATGCAAAAATAGAAGATACCTGGTTATGGCATAAAAGTTTTTGTCATGTAAATTTTGATAACCTGATCAAAGTAAGTAAGAAGCATCGAGTAAGAGGTCTATCGAGATTGGAAAAACCTGAGAATGTAATATGCCGATGATGCCAAATGGGTAAGATGAAAAAATCAAGCTTTACAAGTAAGTCTTACACTTCTAAAGGAATTTTAGATCTTGTGCACATTGATCTTTGTGGTCCTATGAAAGTTCAAAGTTATTATGGTGATAAATACTTCATATTATTTGTGGATGATTACTCAAGGATGATGTCAGTTATGTTTTTAAAAGAGAAATCAAACGCCTTTCAAATGTTCAAATAGTATAAGGAAAGAGTTGAAAATGAAATAGGAAGACAGTTGAAATGTCTAAGATCTAATAGAGGAGAGTTCATTTTAGATGAATTTAACTTATTTTGCAATGATCATGGTATAAAAAGACAAGTGTTTGCATCGAGAACACCATAGCAAAATGGGATAGTTGAAAGAAGAAATAGATTAATTGTAGATTGTGCCAGAACCTTGATGATAGAAAAGAGTGTACCTCAAATATTTTGGAGAGAAGCAATAAGCACTACAGTTTACATCCTGAACTGAGTACAACTAAAGAAAGGAACCATGAAGACACCGTATGAAATCTGGTATGACAAGAAACCAAATGTAAGTTATTTTAAAATATTTGGAAGTAGATGTTATGTTCACAAAGATGACAGAAATGGAAAATTTGATCAAAAAAGTGAGGAAGGAACATTTCTTGGTTATTCCTCTAGGAGTAAAGTATTTAAATGTCTGATCAAATCATCTAACAAAATAGTGGAAAGTACAAATGTGAAAATTGATGAATTTGTAGAAAGGAATGATGAAGGAAACTCCAAAGAACCAAAAGATTATGAAGAGTTTGTATATGTACAATTGAGAAGTCTAACCAAGAAAGCCGATGAAGAAAATACTCATTTACCGAGTGATGAAGAAGATCATACAGAGCCTACCGAGCCTATATTAGCAAAATATGTTAGAAGAAATCATGAATCAAGTCAGATTATATGAGATAAGGATGCTCCAGTGATGACAAGGAACAAACTGAGACAGAACACATGTCTGATATCCGAGTTTGAATCAAGGATAGTAAAAGAGGCATTAAGCAATGAAGATTGGGTGAATGCTATGATAGAAGAGATTGAACAAATCAAGAAAAATGAAACATGGACACTGGTCCCAAGACCAAAAGAGAAAAATGTAGTTGGTACAAAGTGGATTTTCAGAAATAAGCTAAATGAAAAAGGTGAGGTCATTCGGAATAAAGCAAGGCTAGTTTGCAAAGGTTATACTCAAGAATAAGGAATAGACTATGGTGAGACTTTTGCACCTGTGGCAAGACTTGAAGGAGTGAGAACATTGTTGGCATATGCTGCTTACAAAAATCTGAAGGTATATCAAATGGATGTTAAATATGCATTTTTGAATGGTATACTAGAAGAAGAATTTTACATTGAACAACCTTAAGGATTTATTGAAGAGAAGAATAAAGATCAGGTATGTAAGTTGAACAAAGCTTTATATGGTCTAAAGAAAGCACCTAGAGCATGGTATGAAAGGTTGAACTCCTATTTAATCAAGATTGGATTTATGAGGACTAGTGAAAACAACAACATGTATATGAAGAATGATGAGGATAATGGAATACTGATTTCAGCCATATTTGTTGATGATATTATTTTTTGTGGAAATGATTCTTTATGCAAGAAATTTGGAAATGAAATGTGCAAAGAATTTGAGATGTCATTAATCGATGAAATAAAGTATTTTATAGGTTTATAGATACTGCAAATGAAAAATGGGATTTTCATTACTGAATCCAAGTATATAAAGGAAATCTTGAAGAAATTTGGAATGGAGGATTCTAAAGCTGTAAGTACTCCTATGACTACTAATTGTAAACTATCAAAGAATGATGAATCTGCATCTGTTGAAGAGACACTTTACCAATCTATGATTGGAAAGTTGCAATATGTAGTTCACAGTAGGCCTGATATAGCACATGCAGTAGGTATAGCTGCAAGATTTTCTGTAGATCCCAAAGAAACTCATATGACAACAATCAAGAGAATTTTCAGATACTTGAGAGGCACTAAAGATTATGGTTTACTATATAAAAAGGAATGATTTTGACTTAAAAGTCTATACTGATGTTGATTGGGAAGGAAATATTGATGACATGAAAAGCACAAGCGGTGGAGCTTTCTTTTTGGGAGAAAGACTAGTGAGTTGGCTTAGCAAGAAACAAGGATGTATTTCACAGTCAACAACTGAAGCTGAATATGTCACTGCAGCATTGAATTGTACCAATATAGCATGGATCAAACAATTGTTGGAAGGTATGAATGAGACAGTTACCAAGCCAGTAACTATATTTTGTGATAATACAAGTGCTATTAACATTTCAAAGAATCCGGTAATGCACTCTAAGACAAAGCATATCTCTATAAAAGTATTATTATCTAAGAGAAGAAGTTCAAGAAAAGAAAGTTGTGCTGGAATATGTTAGCACAAAGGAACAATTAGCAGACATCTTGACAAAGCCACTGCCAAGGGACAATTTTGAGTATCTCAGAAGTAAGTTAGGGGCCATACCCATATCTAGTACTTACTGATAGAGTTTGGTGAAAGCATCAATTCTATGACTCTACAGAATACTATTTGTGAGTTGATGCCGATTTACACACTTTAGAAGGTTGTCTAAAGTTGTGCAAGAAACAATGATTGAAGACAAGATGCCGTGACCGAGACTGAGATGATACATTTGTATATGTTTTAAAAAGCAAGGAAATTACTTCACAGGGGAAGTAATCATGGATTAGTTTTACTTTTGGAATTGTTGTCAAAGGGGGAGAGGACTAATGATAGGGGAGAGGATAACAGGAGATGAATAACAACAGTTCGAATCAATTGGAATAAATCAAGTTGGTATTGCCATCAATGCCAAAGGGGGAGATTGTTGGTATTACATTAAGTTTGTTGATATTGAGAAGGTTGTTGGAGATTGATGATATAATTGATAAAGGATGATTACTGTCTTAATAATATTATTTTGTCATTGATGTCAAGCAATTGATTTTCTGATTTAGTATGATGTTGCCATATCTTAAAGAGTATATTTTGATGAGTATGAAGATGTCGGTAAGTGACATAGAAAGAATGTGAAAATGAAGGGGAGTAATAAGTTATTCAATGGGAAACTATTACCGAGTTAGACAGTGATGAGATTATGTTATTTTGATTGTTTTGATATCCTACATATGTGTATTCGAAGACTAAGGAGAAAAGATTTCATGCAACATAATGAATAAAGGTTTGATACTATTCTATTTTACTGAGCAAGGAGCTAGTCGGTAAACACCAAGGTTACCAGTGTCGGTTAAAGAAGGAAGAAATTACCGAGTAAAGTTTTGCATTTACTGAGTATCAACTGAGAAGTAACATAATGCATTGGAAGAATAAATACATTATTAAATGAAGGATGCCAATGAGCTGGAGATTTATAGAAGATTGGAATGTCGTGCAAGAAATTTGTTAAGGATCAATGACAATGAAAATTTAAGAGTTGGATCTACAACACAGATTGAATGGTCATAACCCAGCACAAGTAACAAGGAAGGTATACAAGTTTCATGGCAAGATAAAATATTTTTTAGTTCAAAGGATTCAATGAACCTAGTCAAGTTTGAAGATCTGATGGCTAAGATTAATTATGGGAAATGTGATTAAGGAGATTAAGCGGTTAGGAATTGCTTATAAATAAGGAAAAGTTGATGAACATAGGATGCGGGCAAATAGAAGAGTAGTGATACTGCAGAGATGATTACTGAGTACAGAAGATTGAAGATCTGATTGAGAAGCCCAACAAGGAGGAAGATAAGTCTTTTGACAAGGTTTTTTTTGAGCACATAGAGTCTGCTTTAACATTTCAGATGTGAAGTTGTAGATATATTTTATTACTGTTATTTATTTTTGTAAGTGACAGGAAATCTCTTAACCAAGTGGACCTAACAGTCTTATTTGTAAATCCTCTAGCAAGGTAACATTCTGAATGAGTGTTTGAAATCCTTTGACAAGGTCACTTCTAACAAAGTGCAAGATTCTAATAGATTTGAGGGAAATCCCTTGACCGGGTCACATCTAGGAAATGTGTTTATGTAATCTTTAATAGGATTGGCTTTTAACTGAGCATACTCTAGAAGAGCATATTTTCTTTGTGGGTCCGAAATCCCATAGTGGTTTTTCCCTATTTGGGTTTCCACATTAAATCTGGTGTTATATGTGTTTTGTTGTTTCAAGTTTATCAGTTTATGAGTTTGAATGATTTACATTCATAGTTGCATATCAAGTAAGTTCTACCAAGGTTGAATCTGGATATATCAATGCATTGTGAGTTTATCTAATTCACCCCCCCTCTCATCTAACTAATAGTCTAGAAGGGTGTGTGAATACATCACAAATATGTCCCAAGGGTTGGAAATGCCAAACACCTAAGCCAAAGAAGAAAGATGATGAATGGCCTATTGACAGTGCTTTAGACTGCAACAATGCTGCAGTGGGTTGAAATAATCCAAGTGGAAAGGGGTGTAAGAAAGGGGTTTGTGTGTGTTTGGTGTTAGGAAAGAGATTAGAAGGGGTTCACAATCTTTGTGATAAGAATTTGGAGTATTTGGAAGGGGGTTTGTCCCTTAAAAGTGTGACTGTCCCAAGCATACATGACTATGTTAATAGGATAGTGTTGCAATAGTAGGATACTTTGTGACCTTTAGGGTGGTTGGGAGGGTAAATAAGGGTGTTTGGCTATGAAAAAGAGTTCCATTGAAGTTGTCATGCAGTACCTTGCAGTGGTATGCACCCATTTGGCATTGGGAGTTGTGTCTCAATCACCACAAAGCCATTAGATATGTTTTGAGATGAAAAAGAAGAGTTAAATGGTTTTGGTTCAATTTGCATAATTTCTATGTTCAAGTAATTTAAATTGGTATATTATACTAAAATGTGATTTCTTTACTAACATTTCAACTTCTATATAACTAGTTCCATAGCCCGATTTTTTTACCTATGAAGAAAGACCATGTCAGACAATATCAGCGAACAACAAAATAAGGAGACAATTGCTAGATTGTGGTCTAACTTGAAAAGAAAAGGTGATGGAAAATGTTATTGTCCCTACAAAATTTGTAAGGGGTTAAAGACTAGAAGACTTCTAATCAAAAGCTAAGAAACATTGTAGGCTGCATGGTCACATTGAAGGTGGACTTGATTATCGTCCATTGGTAAGTTTTTCATTATATTGTTTTAACAATTTATATACATAAGAAATCATTTGATGATGAGATCATGATCATGTTTTATTTATGTTTATCAATTTTATATAGCTTGAGCACCCCGGAGCACATGATATGGATCAACACAACTTGGAGAATATGGTTTTCAAAGTGAAGGAACATGGAGGTGTGAATATCGAAGCTGAAGATAATGATCCCATGGAAGATGATGATCATGAGCCAAAAAAAATAATTGAAGATGATGGTACAAATACATTGATTCATGACACATTTAGTAATGACGCAGTTGATCATGATGATGAAGATGACCTTGATGTTGTTCATGATGCCCCTCTACTAGAGAAGGCATCTGAGGCCCTTTACGAAGGATCCCAGACAACTCTTCTCTTCACTGTATTGTTGTTGGTGAACTTGAAGGTTATGAATGGTTTATCCAACATAACAATCTCATGTATGTTAAGGTATGTCATATATGCCATTATAGTTGATAAATGTTGAATTATGTACCATTAATGTTCTTTATAATAACAAATTATATTTTTTTGCCGTAGATTGATAGGTGAGTTTTTGTTAACACCATCAAATATTCTACCTCACTCATACCAAAAATTATCTACCATTATGAAAGATATTGGAATGGAGTATCAATCAATAGATGCTTGTCCCAATGATCATATTATATATCACAAACAACATGAATTTTGAACTGAATGCCCTGAATTTCATATCAGTAGATATCAAATAGATCAAATAAAAAAGGGTTCCTCACAAGGTTCTTTGTTATATTCCCATTATTCCACGTATGCAATGATTATTCAAGTGCACTAGCTTGGCACAATTTATGGATTACCATGCACGCAATAGAAGTCGAGATGACATTATTTGAATGCCTGCGGATGGTTCAACATTTAAGTACATAGAGGAAAAGTGGCCACACTTTAAAGAAGAACCTTGTAATCTCAGGCTTTCATTGTTAGCAGACGGTGTCAATCCATTTGGAGAGTTGAGATCTCTTTACTTAGTGTGGCCTATTTTTGTTATAAAAAATAACATTCCTCCATGGATGTCAATAAAGAGGGAGCACATAATGTTGGCAATGATTGTTCCAGGTATTTTATCATTTAATAGTCGTCTACATTTAATTATAAATATTGCACTAAAATGGTCATAATAATTATGTAATGTTTTTTTTCATTCGATTAGTTAAGTACCAAGTTAAATATATGAATGTATATATTGATCCTCTTATCAAGGAGTTGTTGGCATTATGGAATGGTGTCACTATCTATGACGTCTCTAGACCAATAGGACAAAGACAATTTCAATTCCATGCGATGCTTGTATGGACAATACATGATGCCCCAGGGCTAACACATTTTTGTGGTATGTTATAGTGTTCAAGTTGCACATGATAATTATAATTAAAATATATATATATATATATATATATATATATATATATATATATATATATATATATATATATATATATATATATATATATATATATATATATATATATATATATATATATATATATATATAATCCAATTATACATTATCTTGTAGGTCTTCAAACAAAGGGAAAATTTGCATGTCCAGTTTGTGGTCCAATGATTAAATCTCGTCATTCAAAAAGTTTAGGAAAGCAGGTGTTTGGTGAGTATAGGCACCTTCTCCACAAAAATCATAAGTATCAAAATATTGAAAAACATCTTTTCAATGGGAAAGAAGAGAATACATCAAAGCCACAAAGAATGACACCTCACCTGTGGAATTTGGAATATAATAGAATTAATTGTCAAGGTAATGCCATTCCATCTAATGGTTTATGTCATAAAACATCTTTTCTATTGTGTTTTGTTTACTGATGATGTGATTGATGATCATGAAGGTCATCAAGGCATAATTGACCACCTTCCTAAGGGACTAAAAAGTTATCCTTGACAATTTAGTAGGTTTCCCTACTACGAGAAGTTACAAATTGTGTATTTGTTTGATACTATGTATATTGGAAAGAATATAACAGAGACATTATGGAAAATATTGGATGGAAGGCATGACAAAGAAAAAAATTGTCAAAATTTGTAGTGACATTCAGGAATCCAATAATGAAATGAAAAATGTCATTCAATCAAATAGCCATGGAGATCAGATTAATATAAGTGACCTTCCTTGGCTATTAATGGACCAACAAAGCAATGCTATAGTCATATGGAAAATTTTATTTCCCACAGGATTTTCTGCTAACATAAACAATCTCATATCAAAGAAAAGTGAATTTGGGCCAGGGATGAAAATGCATGATTGGCATACCTTCATTAAGGTAATTCATGTTCTTGTGTTTTTACTATATATTTGTATACTGCGCATTTAATTTTCATTGTATTATGTTAGAAAAAAATGAAAAGATAATTTTATAATTGTTGCAGTACATTCTACCTCTATCTCTCCCAGATGACTTTGACAATAATGTCAAGCAAGTCATATATGATCTTGGAAAATACATGAGGTAAGTAGTGATATTTGTTTGGTTCTTTGTATAGATATTATATTTGCGATTTGTTTTACTTGTTATGTAATACATTTTCTTACATCTTGAATATCTTGTAGGTGGTTGTCATGTAAGGAAATCCATAAAGAAGATATAAAATACTGGAAGAGAAAAATTCCTCATCTAATGTGTGAAATGCAAAAGTGTCTACCTTCATCTTTTTTCAATTCACAAGAACACTACCTCATACACCAAGTTGAGGAGATTGAATTGTGTGGACCTATACACACTAGGTCAATGTGGATGGTTGAGAGGCACTTGAAATTTTTGAAGGTTTTGGTTCGACAAAGAGCACATCTTGAGGGTTCTATGGTGGAGGGATATATGGTATACTAGACTACGGTGTACATTTCTGAATATCTTCCTAAGTTTGTAGCAAAGATCCACATGGATTGCATTTGGGATCCCAACCCCATTAACAAATTCGAAGGGGAGTACTTGATGGGGAAAGGAAGATTGAGGAAAGTGAGAGGTAATTATAAGATGTTATTGTAGTTAATTAATTCTTAATCTTCAAAATAAATTGGTTCTAAGATGTCTATTTATTTTTTGTACAGTTGGTCGAGAGTGGGATGCACTACATTTGTATATTGTAAACAATTTTGACTGGATGACGGTATGGATTAAACGTTTTCAACATTCTGCTCGCACATTAACATGGGAAGGTGTGGCTTCCTTGGTTAAAGAAGCTCATCGTAATGGAGATTCCAATGTTACACAAAGGGAAATTAATTTAGCATATGGCTTAAGAGATAAACAGGTACGTAAAAATTTATTAATCGCCCATATGTTTATCAACGCATGATGTAATAATTTTTACATGTTTGACATATTGCAGGTCAAACACCATAACACTATGTGCTGCAATGGTCATAAATTTCACATCAAAAAGTTGGATGACATGAAGAAAACTTGTGATTCTGGGATAACTGCAGTCTTTGAGGTGACAAATATTTCATTGAGAAACAACATACATCCTCAAGAGTCTCAAAATCGATACTATGGCATTTTGGATGATATACTTGAGTGTGACTTTAATTCCTTCAAATTAGTTTTGTTTGTCATCAAATGGTAAAGGCTACGATTGAATAAAAATGATCCTGATAGAACTGTTATTGAACATGATAATGGTTTTACAATGGTTAATACAAGTTTGTTTGAACCAATTGGGGATGAGCCCTATGTTCTTCCAAGCCAATGTGAGCAGGTATTTTACTCAGAGGTTCCACATAAACTGGGTTGGTCATTTGTTGTTAGACATGATCCAAGAGGAAGGCCGATAAAGTATAATGTAATGGAAGAAGAAGATACCGAAGAAGTAGAAGATGATGTAGATGATGATCACGATAGACAGTTACTTGATGATGATGATATGATGATGGTGATGGTGATGGTGATGGTGATGGTGATGATTACGAAGACGATGGTGGTGGTGGTGGTGGTGGTGGTGATGATGATGATGATGGTGATGATGATGATGATGATGATGATGAATGAAATGTATGAGGTATGTGATTAGTATATTATCTATTTAATATTGATTTATTGATAGAAATTTATTCGACTCATATAGTTACATAATTAATTCATTATGTTTTGAATTCTAATGCCATTACATAATTAATTCATGGTGCACCTTTTAATGTTTTTAATTCATGTTCCACGACCTCTAGCAAGTCCTTATAGTACAACTATGCCACCCTGAGGAGATGAAGATAGGGAGAGTGACTATTTATGTGACATTTTTAAAACTTTGTGTTTATTTATGGAATTTGGATTGTTTATTAGCTGTGTTGGATGGCGATTTAAAATACATATGTGATGGATTACATGTTTATGATGATACATGTGACATTTTTTGAACTTTGTGTTTATTTATAGAATGTGGATTATTTATTACCTATGTGATGGATGGTGATTTATGATACATATGTGATGGATTGCATGTTTATGATGACACATATGTGATGCTAATTATGATGCTCGATTACATATATGATGATACATCATGTGATGCTTATGATACATATGTATTTATTATTTATCAACTTACAAATGTAATGCTTATGATGCTCAATTGATGGTCCTGATTTCATGTAGATATTTTGTGTGATGTTGTCACCCTTGGTGGGAACAGGTCATTGACTACAATCATTGTCAACTCTTTAGTTGAGGATCCTGCATAGTCTACATAAAGTAAAGGCAAGGAATTAAAAAATTTACAATGATTATGATGACATCATCTTTTTAAAAATTTAATACTCTTTTTGTTTACAAAGTTCATGTCGTTCATGTTTTGTACTATGTAATTTTTAGCTAACATAAGATAATTGAATTACATGTGCAGGAACCTAAACCCCTTTGATGAGGATCCTGCACAGTCTCATGGATCGACAGGTATAAGTCAATACACCCTATAGAAATAATTTATTTTTTAAAAATTACTTGGAAAACAAACTTCCTTAGTTTTTCAAACCTCGACATTAGCATAAAATATAATACAGTTAGCAACACCCAGTTGGAGTTATTCAAATTTAAATTTCAACATCAACTTTAGGGTCGACTTCTTCATCAACATTACCCTCATTTGCAAAATATCTCTCTCATTACCAACTAACTCTCTCATTTGATGGAGTGTAGGTACCACCAAATAGGCATTTGTAAGATGTGTCTTCCTCGAGTGAGGTAAATGCAGGAATAGAAAATGAAAGTGAGACATGTAGTAGGTCTATAATAGGGAGATCAACTAGAGGTCAAAAGATTAGAAGAAAATTTAATAAATGCATGAAATTTTTCCTTGCTCAAGAGGGGTCATGTTCTTATGATGATGAGACTAAAGGTGATATTGATGTGCCCTTGAGGTAAAAACATCTACAGAAATAATGGGTACCCAAGGAACTTCCTCCAATAAACACCATTTTTTCTATTAACGATAAGATATATCGCATAACACCTTTGTCGTTACATGGTTTGGGCCTATTTCCCATGGACGACATAAAGGTCTGTTACAACAAAGTTGCTGAATTGATGGAGTTTGTTGGACCTTGTTACAATTATAATAATTGGACGTAGATTGTTTGATATAAAAAATGTATGCGTAGGTATGCACTATTAGCAAATTATATACAACAGAAAGATAATGATCAAAGTAAATGAGTGGTTGTATACATTAATGGAAGGCCAAAAGCAATAGGGAATATTGTAGGTTTTATAAATAGTATGCAACGTGGGTCAACTAATAAACAACCCAATTGCATATTTGAGGCGCGTGAGGGAAATCATGTATTCATATGTGCGATAAAATCAATAAGTGTAGGGAAGAGTTGCTAATCGATTACAATTTGAATTGTATAGATACAAACAAAGTTACTATCATGGGGGTGGTACATACTATATACCATTTAAATTAACCAACCTCCAATTAATGACTCCAATATACCATTTAATTGTGAAGTTTTTTTGCTACATCTATTGGTTTCATTTCGCTAACATTTTTATATTTTTCTTTGTCACAGGGCGACATGGATCCATCACATAGAGTAGATAGAGATGTAGGTCGCGACACTTCTACCAAGCAAGTAAACCTCATTGTAATTGTACAAATTAGATAGAATCAAACTGTTACATTATTATGTTCTTTTTTTGAGTGTTTTAGACTAATTTTGTAATTGTTAATGACATTCTTGTCACAAACGAATGTTTGGGGAAAGGGAAAGGGAGTTGCAGTACCTAATCACCTCTCTAGGGATGTGGACTCAACATGATTAAGAAATGATGACCCCGGAAATTCCACAAACCCTATGGAATTGATAAAAAAGTCACTTAGAAAAATTAATAGAGAGATTGTTGCTTTGGCATCCGTGGAGCCTCAGATTGATGAGATACAAGAGAGGGTGCAAAAATTGATTCGGACATCAGATAACTTGCAAGTAAGTATCAATGAAAGCTTTAATTATAAAAAAAGTTCTATAATGGTTTATATTTTTTACTCTTTTATGTCATTAACTAAAATATGTACGTGTTGTTTTTACAACAATTTATGCATCCTCATGAAACTAGTGGCCATGATCAGGGTGTTGCAGGTAGTTCAGGTGATGACGATTTTCTTGGCTTATCACTTACTTGTCTTATCACTTTGAGTACCCAAAATACATCATACTTGATACTGTCAATGTTCATAATAAAGGTTCATCCTTGTTTACAATTCTTGCACTTTTCATATATTTAATATTTTATATATTTAATGTATTACTCTTCAGGTTCTATCAATGTTCCTGTGCAAATGTTGTCGATGCCTCATCAGAGGTTAGCCCCACCTGTATTGCTGACTGCAATGTTGGCAACACACAACATACAAACATCCTCTATTGCACATCATATTGGCCCACCCACTGTTGGTAGATCCATCTTTTTCTTTATCTTCTGTTATGTGTTTATTTCCCTTCAAGCGTTCTTTCTTGGGGGCATTTCATAATGGATTCATTTTCAGAAGCAAGAGATGTACATGAGGATGTGCCAGAGGTGACTATTGTTGATAACATACCATCATTTCCTGGATCTTCTTGTATTGCTAGTATGGGAACGTTGCAGGCCACATTGGTGGTGAGTGACGAAGAAATGATTCCCTTAAAGATACAGAAGGTTCCAGGTATTTTAAAATTATTATTATATATAGTCTAATTATAATTTACTTTTTGATCACTCATTTTGGACTAATGATCCCATGAATTTTTTGCAGGAAATGATATGTTTTATAAAAATCTTAATGACATTGCATTTTAGATATTTGGGCCCACCATACGTAAAAGGTGGAACATCACATGTGAACTAACCCTAATCCACTATTTTGATTTCATATCATTGCTAGAATAGTTTTCCTTTGATCCATTTCTTGAACTATAATAAATGTAGCTTCAGTTCATTTCTAAATCTAACAGGTTTGTTTTTGTTTTAAAAGGTGAAATGACCAAGAAAAAAGGTTAAAAGATGAATTGACAAAATGTATGGTTGAGTGGTTTGGAAATGACACCTTTGACAAAACCAAGCTCCTTGAAAAAGATGGCACATATCTGAAGTATGTGAGGGACCAATATAGGACCTATTTAGAGAAGAACATAAAGTACGAGCATCCCCCCATGATTCTAGAGAGGGAGTGGAAGGACCTAATTTTGGATGCCAAGGAGAGAATTGAAAGGTAAAACATCAGCAGATGCCAAAAGAAGGTATGGGATACTATTAAGAATGTAATTATGTAGTAATTAGTTACTCTTTATATTTATATAATCTAACATATTTCAAACTTTTCATAGACTGAGTGACATGTCAAAGGCAACCAAGGCAAGACAAGAAAAGCACGGGCAAAACAAACTCGGCTCTGGTGGTTATATGAAACTTGCTGCACGAATTGTAAGTATCTATAAATGAAATATCACATCAAAATATTTGTAAATTGCAAATGATTTTTTTTTGATCAAACAATGCAAGCAAAATTCACGATACAAAGAAAAAATGTAGGGCTCTTAATTTAATAGAGCACCCATAGAAGTTCACAAGAGAATTGCCTACCAGCAAGGCTATATAGCTATGGCTGATCGGCTACGAGAATTGAGTGGGCAAACAAAAGGTTTTGGTGCATCCATCACACAAGTAAATAAGCTAAATGAAAATTGTTTCAAATTGAATACTTTATTTTCTATAATCTAATTGATGTTGAGTTCCAACATAAAGTGACTATATTTGTTTTAAATAAGCAAGCAATGATAACAGGACATTGGAATGCAACCTGCTAATCATGAAACACCACCTACACATGAAGGTCCGGATGTGCATCCCAGTAGTGGAGGTATTCATTTGCTATTCAAATTTATTTATGTAATTATTAATACAATTAAGCATCTTAATTTGTAATTAGAGTAGTAATTAATGTAACCTTTTTTGTTAATATTTTAGAGCATGTAGTCGGTGGTGAACAAGTGGAGCATGACCTGGGTACACAACATCAAGAATGTGATGTTTCCCAATCAGGTAAAGAGGACCACTATTATTCCTTTAAACAAATTTAATTTCAATTGGTGTTCAACATTAATGTAACCTTTAGTATTTCAACTCCAAAGGATCTAGAGGGTGTTCAACATGTTGAGGTTGAGGCTAGACAAAATGATGTGGCTCCATCAGGTAAAGAGTGCAACAGTTATGTTCTCTAAATTATTGAAATACATCTAATAATAATAAAAAAATGTGTTGAATTTAACCCATTTCTTTGTTATTGCAGAGGACCCCCCTTTGCTTCAGTGTCCTTGTCCTCACTATAGGGCTAGGCATACATCAAGATCATGAGCAGAGGGCCAAACAACTGAAGAAGGGGAAATGATGAAGAAAATGATGTTCCACTTAGTCTTTTTATAGCTTCAAATAAAAAACAAAAAAACAAATGATTGTAATTTATCTCATTTGATAATGACTGATTTTTATGTGTTAATGAATGTAATTATGTGCTAATGAATGGTTATGAATGATATGTGTTAATTAATATTGATGAATGTTGCGTGTTAATTAATGTTAGTCAATGTTGTGTGTTAATGAAGTTTAATGTGATATTAATGAATGAATGCTATATTTTATTAATGGTAGAAAGAATGAATGAATGAATGAATGTTAGATGTTAAGGAGGAATTTAGAGTGATGTTAGGGGGGGAGGGGCCAAATGAGCTTCCACCTTCACATGGTTGCCCCTGTTAAGTAGAGAATATTAAACTATTCTCGAAACCAAGTGAAGCTCAATAAGATAACACACTTTTCAATATTGCATTATGTTGCACAGTTAATCTAATTGAATAATGTATATTGAATCTTAATTGCGGGGTCCAAAAGAGCCAACACAAACAACAACACCACAAGTTGTTGGGTATAATGAACTCCCATTTATGTATACCTTATGCTATGTGTATGCACATCTTATTCTTTTTATGTATACTTTATGCTACATGTATGCTACATGCCTTAAGTGAATTCATGCGTACACTTCATACTTTACATGTATTTGTGCCTTATGTGTACATTCTATGTTTGCATGAATTCTTCTTGCCCCAAGTATATTCATGTGTATGCTCTATATGTATTCTTTATGTTTTATGTGCATACTTCATGCTTTAAGTGCATCCATGTGCCTCATGTATATTACTCTTAAATGCATGTTTTATGTATATATACCTGATAAATTATGGATATTAATGTGTCTGTTATGTCTTCAACATGATTTCCTCATTGTATAATTTATACGTGTACTTTTTCATATATGCATTGTACCTTAGGGGGTATTTGTGTGTATTACTTCATGTCTTGAGTGGATGCTTCATGCTCCTACCTTGCATGTAACAATATGTATGTTTCATGACTTAAGAGAATTCATGCTCTACATATATTTAAGTGTATGCTTTATGACTTCACTGAATTCATCCGAATGCCTCATGCTTTATGTATGCTTCCTGCTTCATGCATTAAGTATATTCATGAGTATGCTGCATGATTTAAGTATTGATTGCATGCTTCATGATTCAAGTGTATTCATTTGTATACTTCATGCTTTAAGTTCTCATTGTATTCTTCATGCTTTAAGGTATTCATTTAATGTATGTCTTATGACTCATGTGTATTCATTTGTATTCCTCATGTTTCGAGTGTATTCTTCATGATCCATGCACAATATGTGTGCTTAAGTGAATTCATGGACACTCTACGTGTTACAATGAACATCCTATTAACATATAATTTTTCAAATTAATTATGCTCTTAAAATGTTGCTCTCCTCTATTTCTTGGTTTTATACATTGAACACTCTCTATCATGAGAATAGTTACTGTTGGATGTTTTGTGCAGGGATGATCTCACAACATTAGTCCTCTTCTATCTATGATCTGTCTCCTGAGATTCAATCATTAGATGGGTGACTAAGGAGTGGCACTGAGTTGGGATAAGACATCTGAGGTTTATTTGAGAGCTAAACCTGTTAGACAATTCCTAAAGTGATCAGAAATGTAAGAGGGAAATTGAATTTCAATTTTCATAGGTTTTCATCTCAACAAATTTGATTAGGAAGAGCAAGATCTATGTGATATTTCAGATGTTAAGATTTTAAGAGGTTTTTGCTTTTATATAACATTGTAAGAAATGATATTTCATTAAGATAAGTATGTTTGGTTATAGAAAAAGGCTTATTTGTCCATCGGTGTAACTTACCCCAAAGAAGGCTTATTAGAAAAGCCATCGAGAAGACATGAGTTATCGGAGTAGAAGGAAATAAGCTATCCTGATACCCGATGGGTCTATCAGGAAGATATACACTGAAATATTTATAATAAAACACTATCGACAAATAGTTACAAGCCATCAGGGTAACCTAAGTAATCAGGATGTGGCTTGATAGGCTAGATCGATACCTGATGGAAACACAAAAGAAAAGGTTCATCAGGGAAGAAAAAACCATTGGTACGAGGTGATAAGGGCTATACTGATACTCGATGGAAACATCGGTAAAACACATGCCAATAAAATAACTCAAAACAAAATATTTTTGTGGCGCCAAGGAAATATTTCATCAGAAAAGTGATACTGATAAGCTGTTGCAAAGTTAATTCAAACTAAAACCAGAAGTGACCTGTATTTAATGCTCTCAATTGAATTGGTGGCTCACATGAGGCTAATTGAGAACTCACTTGGGAAATAAAAGTACATGAATAGAGAATTTATGTTCATAACTCTTCACACATCGTATCTTCTTCAAGTAGATAACATAATTGAAGAACTAGGGCTAAGAAATCTTCATAACTGTAGAAATGGAGGCCTCAAGTTCTTTAGGGAAAAAGAGAATTGCTAAAGGGTTCGAGTCCACATCAAAGAAACCAAAAACATCAAAGACTCCTCTTGCATGGAGATTGAACCAGGACATGATCAACCAAATGCAAGCACCAGGGCCAAAATCCAGAAGATCAAAACAACATTTGCCTGTTAGAGATCAACTAGAGGACAAACTTAAGAGGGTCAGAGATGTGTGGACTAAGGTAAGGGGTTACTATTAGGCCTAATATGGAAAGCTAATGTACTGAGAGGGGAGGGGTGAATCAGTACTCCAAAACTTCTCTTCAACAATAACTTTACTATTATGCATAAACCGAATAGTGCAATAACATAATATAAAGCCAAAACAAATAGATAACAATCATACATGATTCACTCCATAACACATATATTTTGGTTATGCAAAAACTCTTGGCTAGAGAGAAAAACTATGGTGGGGATGGCACCCACAACTTCACTACTGCAATAATAAAGAGTGCTCGATTAGAGCTACATGTTTAGCTATTTCTGATAACTTACCCTATTAGGAGTAACAAGATCTGTTAGATCTGCCTTGCTAAAGGATTTTACAACACTTAAACTAAATGCTGCACCTGGTTAGAGGCTTTACAATTTATAGACTTGTTTAGAGTCTTTTACCCTATTAAAGGTTTCTCTTACAACTTCAAAATATTACAATAAATCATTACAAATATCTGCAACTTTACATCTGGAATGTTATAGCAGATTCTATGTGCTCAGAATAGATTACCTTGCTTATAGCATACCTCAGTAACCCATATAGTAACTCGGTAAACCCTTCTGTTTACTCTATTCTTTGACTGTTCTCTGAAAACCTTCTCGGTGACCTCTGTGTCTCTGTAACAGTCTTCTTAAACTCATGCACACACCCTTTTAATTCTTAACTCATGCTGTATAAATAGATCTCTTATGTCGGTGATCCATTTATTGCTTCGATCTTACAAACATGTTTTATCAAATGAATAACCATGCAAAATATTTCATTGGTTAGATGACCTCAAAATCATACACAATCTTTAAGTGCAATTTCCAATGTGAACGATTAGATGTTCCTCGATCTTGTAACACATTTTCATATTTATGTCCAGGTTCAATGAATCTGGTAACATGTTTCACTTTGTGTGTAACAAGTTGGTGTGTCATCTTTGCTTCTCGGTAGACATGAAATGATACTCGATAGATAGCTCTATGTATACTATGTTCTGAGACTACTTTCTTCAATAATCGACTAGACTGTGCATACTGACTGAATATCTCGGTAGAGATAACCGACTAGAGTATATAGAATAACTTTGATCATAAAACTAATGGCAAATTGATAAGTAGTAACAATCTCCCCTTTTGACATTAGTTGAGATGTTTGACAAAAACTACTTTCAAAGTTATAACTCAATAATCTATATACTTGCAAAATTTGACTAAACTAATAGTATATACAATAGTCAATGAAATAATATATCCAGATATACTCCCCTTATCAATATACTGTACAAAACTTTGATTTTACATGATCGATGATCAATGTTCTGTGTGCTTCTCGTGATCTTTTCTTACTGTCCTGTTTTACTCAGTTCACTGCTCTTGGATACTCTGCTTGCTCTACTCGGTATACTCCCCCTATATACTATAGTCCTTTTGTTTGATACTTTGAATAATACACTCCCCCAATACTGTATCACTCCCTCTTTTTGACAAACATCAAAACTTAATTACCATTCGGGGGTGGTAACTGGTCAAAAATGGATTTGTACTTGGTTCGTGCTTTGGTGAGAGTGATAGAGAGGCCATTCTTTACACTATCCATTAAAGAATTATGTACTTGAATATCATCCAGTAATGATATTAAGCCATCTAGAGTGCTTCCCTCTTGTGTAGTAGATAAGGAGGTGGCTCAGTCGATCTGTTCTTGGATGGATGAAAGATGAGGAAGGAATAATGTCTGAAGTGTCATTATGTCCATCTTGATCTTGTGTTCTTCATTCTTAGGTCCAATTGTTGAGCCATAAGCTGTTGTAACTTTGTATAGAAATTCTGAACTGAATTTGGCTCTGTGGTATACTTGTTTGAGAGATCGGTGATCTCTTTCTCAATTGCCTCTGTTTTATTTTTAATGTCTTTAATGAATAAAGAAAATGTGCAGAGTTTCTAAAATAAATAAAGAATGTGCTTGAGTTGAGGAGTCAACTCAGTAATAAATTTGACAAGTTTAACTTTGCCAATAGCTATAGCTTTTTGTACCTCTTCTATCATTTTTGCAGTGAGCTCTTTGTCTTTTAGCTTTCTCAAATACTCTGATGCATCTACTCCAAATGTCTCTATCTTTGTTAGGAGTTCATCCAATTGAATGTGGATGGCTGCATCTGTTGATACTGTAGCTTCAGGTAGCATGTCTATTAAGAGTTCTTTCACCTTCTGAAGTACCTTTTTTTTCTTTTGAATTGCCATTTGTTTCTCTTGTTCAGCCATTGCTTTGCATAGTTCACTAAAATCAATGAGTGCTTGCCCCTTTAATTTTGATATATCTATATTGGGCAATACTATTGGTTTTGACAAATCAACTTTAAAACTATGGTTTTTCATCTTCTTTTCTTTACCTTTTACTGATGGAACTAAGACAATGGCTTGTGAGGCTTGATGACCCTCGATAGGTTGCTCGGTAGAGGCAACACTTTGGTCAGTTACTTTAGCCTCCGTAGAGTCCTTTGATGTCTCGGTACTTGGTGTCTCAGTTGCAACATTCTCAGTGCTAGAAGGTGCTTGAGATGTCTATTCTTGAGTAGTACCTTCTCCTATTGTAGACTTGTGGCCTTCGGTGCCTTGCTCCATGTCATGAGGGGTTTCAGTTGAGATAGGTTGTTTGACTGGTGGATAAGGCTGAACTTGTTCCAAGACTGATTCACTAGATACAAGTTTTGCATATGCATTGCCTTCTATCATTTCCTGTTCTAGTGCCTCTGTATCCATGACATCTTCATCTATTTGAATGGTGTCAGTAGGGTCTTTCTTGGTAATATCAGGATCTTGCTCGATGACATCAACAATTTCAACTATAGCTTGCTCACCGGCATCCTTGATTTTAAAGATTTCCTACCACTTTGATTTTGTCTAATTTTCAACTTCAATATACAGCCCATTCATGAGTTTTAAAGCTCTTTGTTTGACAAGAAACTTTGAGTTGTAGGTTGTCAGATGTTCTTTTATTTTAGCTACTGACATGTCAGGAAAGAGATGAACTAGACTTCTTTCTCTAATCTGTTTCTCTGAGTCCATTGCATACTTCCACCTATTATCAATATGCAAATAAAGTTCATTCAGAAGTGACTTAGCTAGTTCCAATGGAGCTAACCGGAATTTTACAAGTGTGCAGATGACAGCTTCTTCAATTTGTCTCTTCTCATCACTATTTCTGGTTTCATACTTAACATATCTAAATGATCCAAATCCTCCATATTCTTTTAGATTAGCACAAAAGTTTTCAACACTATGTACATTTACCTTCTTTCTTTTGACAATTTGAAATTTGCTTGCATCCTCTGATTCGGTATCACTAGACTCTTTTGCCAAAATGAGTCTCCGAGTAGATTTCTTGTAGGTCTTTGTTACCTTGGGAATAGTAACACTATTTGTTTTCTTACTCGATGAAGCCGCTGATGCTCTAGTGTTAGGTTGCTTTGGAGGTGGAGTTGGTGAGGCCTTTGATGTGTCCTGTTTCTTTCTCTTCAACACTTTTCCCTTAGGCAATTCAGTGCTCAGTGTTATAGCTGCCTCTTGGGCTTCAGATTCCTCTTCAGTAATGGTAACGGTGCCTTTGACAAGTGTAGAGGAAGAGTCTTCTCTGAATTTATTTGATAATGCCTTTATCATCTTTGTTGCCTTTCTTGTAGCTTTGGGTACTACAATTCTCATCTTTACCTTTTCCTTCACTTCCTCATAGGTTCCATACCTTAGCTCGGTAGCATGCTTCGGTAATGTAAGAAATGCATCAATTTGCTATTGTGTGATGTCAAAGTCAATCTCATAACCCATCGGTGACAAAGATTGAGTCCTTGGTTCCACAACATTCACATAACAGTAATCAGTGTCAACTTCAAAACATATGTCATTTTTGTACTTCTCCACTAGCTGGGGTGGAATCGGGTACCTGTTATGCATTTTCTCTTGAAATTTATTGAAGTAATCATCCATAATATCATTGAAATTATCACCTAGCTTCTCGATGAAGTCATTGATCAGATGGGTGATTGGTCGGTGTAGTTCCCAGACAACTTTACCGACTAATGGAAAGAATTTTTCAAAGTAGAAAAACATGCATATAAGTAATGATCCAAACTTTAGTGTATTAGCCGAGTTGTTTTTCTTCAGCTTCCTGATGGTGTTCAGATTCTCAAACAAGTTCTTCAACAATACCTCACATAGATCAATTTTCATTCCCCTTTTCACAATTTTTTATGCTAGGTCTACTACTGCACAGGGTACACTATTTTCCCTTGCTGATTGGAAGAAACGGTAACCTATTACTCTTATGGAAAATTTTAGTTCTTCATCTATGACATTGTTTAATTTTAATCCTCTACAATCTGATTCCACTCTGGTTAAACTGATCAATTCCTTCTATGATATCATCTTTTGGGCTCGGGCATGATCATAAATAGGGTATTCGGTAATCAGATGAATGATTTCCTTACTAATCTTAAATGGTTGCTCTTCTAACCACATGAAATCATCATGAACTCTGCTTAGAACAAACTTGACCCACTAGGGTTTGAACACATGGGGATAGGTTAGGGCTTTAGTTAATCCCTTGATCTTGATGTGCTCATACTTGCTATTCAGTTTACCATTGGTACACAGCTCATCATAGGTGTCTTTGATTTCAACATGACATTTGGTGAAGAATCTCACATCCTTGAATAACAACACTCTATCTGAGATGAGTGAAAAAGTAGTTTTGTCATCCGGTTCAGATGCAACTTTGGGAGTCAAAGAGTATTTTAGTGAGGGCTTATCTACATTCTTGACAACAATGGGATCTTGGATCTTAGGCACCATTTTATATTTCAGATAAAAGCTAACAAAGAATCCTTAGGGTTTTAGGATTTCAAACAGCAGACGCTTCACACTTAGCAAATAATAGCAACTTGATAAGATCGGTAAACCAGCTTAACAATGCATTGAGATTGATGTAAATACCTTGAATTTGCTTTGTAGGAGGTTTGATCGCCTTGGATTTGCTTTTCTTTGCTCTCTTGAAAACTTGGTGAGTTGAAAATGACTACGAAGATGCTTTTAAGTACACAATATGCCTTATCGGGCTTCGTGCAGGTTAGGTCAAAAACATTAAATGCACTCGGTTCCACTTAACTTTCTTTCCTTTTTTTTTAACTTTAACCGAGTAACCAAACTTCCTTCATTCACCGACTTGACAGGCTTCTTGTATTCACCGACTTGACAGGTTTTATGTAAAGTACTTCAAAGGACTTTGATAGAATTTCAAACTTACTATTACATCTTAATTATACAGATTTGGATTAATTACATAATAAAATAGGAACTGCTAAGATTTAACCTTGATAGAATGCAATCCCTTCATACCTTTACCGATTAATTTGGAATAGGAGCACCTAACTCGGTAGGTAAGGTGCTTTCTTCATTTGACACAATTTCCTTCTTTTTCCAAATCATTTTTAATTTGTCTTTTATTTCTTCAGTGTCTTTTCTAGGTTGATCTTTGCAAACTCTAGCTAAATGTCCAATTTTGTGACAATGAAAACATGCCATACCGGGATTTCTCCATGATCTTCGGTTGTACATCCCAAACCTTATAAAATAGTTGGCACTTATATGTCCATATCTTCCACAAGATTCACACCAGATTCTTGTATTGTAATCCTATGGTACTGTAGAATATTGTTTGTAAGAATGTGTGTGAGTTCGGCAACTTCTAGCATTTGCTCGGTGTGCGTACCACATATAGTCCTTTTGCTTAAACCAACACTTCTCGGTACTATGTCCATATCTATTGCAGTTTTTACAAAACCCTTTGAATTTTGCCTTTTGATAATTGTTAACAGACTTTGTCCTACACTGATTAGATGTGTGACCATATTTATTGCAATTGTAACAATAACCTTTGGACTTAGGCTTCTTTCTTTTGATGTTGTTCTTGTTTCCAGCTTGCTTTGATGATTCTCCTCTCTCGGTAGTATGAATTCCCTTCTCGGTAGAGTCTTTTCCTTTGTAATCGAGTCCTACATCTTTGTTGGGTCTTCTTGTATTCAGTTGCTCATTTAACATCTTTGATGCTTCATAACTCTTCTTTAGTGTTTCTTTGGATTTCTTCTTTGATTCAAGTTCATCGGTCAACCTTAATACTTCAAGTTTCAATGCTTGATTCTCATTATCCTTCAGAATTGCTTCATGATGTGCATAACCTAGTTGATCTGACAGATTTTGCTGAATTCCAGTCAACCTTGTGATTTCATCATTTTTATCAGATACTAAGACGTTAAGTTGTTGTTTCTCTCTTTGTAGATTTCTTACTTTATCCTTGTTTGTCCTTAATGCATCAAGATTTTCAGTCATCTGTGTGCTGAAATGTTCATGTTCTCTTTTCATTGCTTTTAGTTGATCAACCAGTGCTTTGTTCTTTTCTCTCAATACTCCAATCATTTCTTTAGTTTCTTCAGATATGCTGTTCTCAGATGATGTCTCAATTTGTTCCACTAACTCTTGAGAGTCCTGCAAATCATCAGATAATCTTCTTCTTACTTTCAGAGATTTTTACATTTGTCTTTGCATGTCTGTAATCACTTGATTAGCATGATCCAACTCTTCTTGCAAATACACAATCCTTCGAGATTGTTTATAGTCTTCCATTGATAAGATCTTTCTCTTTAGGCAATTAAACCCTTTTCAAGATTCAAGCTTTGATACCAATTGTTAGGCCCAGTATGGAAAGCTAATGTACTAAGAGGGGAGGGTTGAATCAGTACTCCAAAACTTCTCTTCAACAATAACTTTACTGTTATGCATAAACCAAATAGTGCAGTAACATAATATAAAGCTAAAACAAATAGATAAAAATCATACATGATTCACTCCATAACACATATATTTTGGTTACGCAGAAACTCTTGGTTAGAGAGAAAAACTGCGGTGGGGATGGCACCCACAACTTCACTACTGCAATAATAAAGAGTGCTCGATTAGAGCTACATGTTTAGCTATTTCTGATAGCTTACTCTATTAGGAGTAATAAGCTCTATTAGATCTATCTTGCTAAAGGATTTTACAACACTTGAACTAAATGCTGCACCTGGTTAGAGGCTTTACAATTTATAGATTTGTTTAGAGTCTTTTACCCTGTTAAAGGTTTCTCTCACAACTTCAAAATATTACAATAAATCATTACAAATATCTACAACTTTACATCTGGAATGTTATAGCAGATTCTACGTGCTCAGAATAGATTACCTTGCTTATAGCACCTCGGTAACCCATATAGTAACTCGGTAAACCCTTCTGTTTACTCTGTTCTTTGACCGTTCTCTGAAAACCTTCTCGGTGACCTCTGTGTCTATTTAACAGTCTTCTTACACTCATGCATACACCCTTTTAATTCTTAACTCATGTTGTATAAATATTTCTCTTATGTCGGTGATCCATTCATTGCTTCAATCTTACAAATGTGTTTTATCGAATGAATAACCATGCAAAATATTTCATTGGTTAGATGACCTCAAAATCACACACAATCTTTAAGTGCAATTTCCAATGTGATAATGATTAGATGTTCCTCGATCTTGTAACACATTTTCATATGTATGTCCAGGTTCAATGAATCTGGTAACATGTTTCACTTAGTGTGTAACAACTCGGTGTGTCATCTTTGCTGCTCGGTAGACATCTCGGTGTATACTACATTCTGAGACTACTTTCTTCAATAACCGACTAGATTGTGCATACCGATTGAATATCTCGGTAGAGATAACTGACTAGAGTATATAGAATAACTTTGATCATAAAACTAATGGCAACTTGATAAGTAGTAACAGTTACAAAGTTTTCATGTTTCATTTATTGAGATGGAATAGGGAAGTTCCAATTTGTAACCCATTGATGACAAATTTAGGCAAGCTAGTTGTTCCAAATGTGTTTATAAATATTAGACTGTTGGAAACTTTGGTTAGAATTATGATTCTGTAAAGAGGTGCATACAACTTCCAAATGATGATGTATTTATTAGGTTTAACAGAGGCACCATAGATGAAGTTTTTAACCTTGACTTTAATCCTGATGTGCCCTTATCTTTTGAGAAATTGGAAGAAGAATTTTTGAAAATGGACACTACTTATAAAGGGTGGAATGTCACCTTTCATAAGGTTGAGAAGGTTGTTTTGACTAATGAGGATGGTCCCCCATTTAGCATGGATATATTCAGGGATTACTTGCAGTATACTTACATGTCATGTGGACAAGTGGGGGGTGTTGAAGTTCTAGATGTGGCCAACATTGGGCCTTTATTATTAGCAACTAATATACAAATGTATGAATTGAGGCTCTTTAATTAAGTTGCATACCTTTCTGAGAAACTACATGAGGGCTTCTTGGACCTCAAGGACAATAAGGAACCCACATTTCAATTTTATTCATTGTTGATGCACATAATATTTTAATTTATGGAAGACATCTGATCATGTGGCCATTGAGTCTACGATTGAACATAGTAGACAGAGAAGGAAAACAATAACTTGTATAGATGTAGACATCGATATGGAAGATCAAATTACATTAAGTTTGAGGAATGAATTGTAAAACCGTTATATCAACTTTTCAGTGTCCCATGTGGGATCAATTTCACTTGAAATTAAGAAATTATTAAGACCCGTTGTCTTTGATGATATGGGTCTGGTGAACCACAATTGGGGTGATTGGCTAGTGCATAAGGACTTCACTTATTTTAGAATTTATGGCTTTGAAGGACACCCTTATCTGCTACCAAAACTTGTACTAGACAGAATTGCCTATTTGGAAATTGTGAGGCAGTTAAGTAAATCAAATGATAAACATTTTGCAAGCATGCACAAACAATTTTTTCTGCCTGGAACCCTTAGTTTTTTTAGATTTTACTATTGTATCAACTAGGGCCTATGAGGCCATTGAGAAAAAGATAATTAAAGAATACAATTTGTTCAAGTTTACTGCCAGAACTAATTATGACCCCGAAGGATACATAGGTATGTGCAAGAAAGGACAAATCCTCGGAGATTATGTGCACATTCCTATGGAATTAGAGGACTTGTTTCAAAACATGGAAGAGGAAGAAGCCCAACTAGTTATTGATAATTTGAATAAAGACTTGCAAGAGAAGATGCTGAGATTACAAGAAATGGAACCAGAAGAAGAGGAAGGTGAAGAAGAATCAGAGGATACTGAAACCATATCCAGACAACAGGCACCAAATATTATTGAGGAACCAGACTTGTAGGAACAAGTTATCACCAGGTTAAGTATTCACAGTGATGCTCGGTATAATGCCTATTTGGATTTTGTTTCAGATGATGTATTTGTTTAGTCTAAGGAATTTAAATCTTTTCTTTATCATTTCAAAGGCAAGAAGTTAAGGGACTCTGTCCCTAATATTACCCTTGAAAATGAAGCAGTGTTATTGAGAAAACTTAAGGAATAGATTGATGCAGAGGGAGACAACTTTTAATTGAAGCTGGTGTTATTGTTTTCCCAGGATGAGACTTAAGTGGATCTTTCATTTTTGACAATATGTTGAAATCAGAAAATAAAGACTTCAAATTAGATATCCAAGGAGTTCAAGATGTTTTTATTGGTTCGAGATTTGATCAAGATGAGGAAACTCTATGGCTATGGGCCCTTTAACCTCCTAACACAAGACGAAAAATCATTGATGTGGATAAGGCCTTTGGGCACATGATGAAATTGAAGGTAGGTGAAGTGGATCCTGTTATAACAACAAATATGGGTATTGATCTTTCATGGTTTAATAAAGCACAATTAATCAAGGTGATAAAAGAGATAAATATAAAGGTTTGTATGAGTGATTGCTAAGAGGAGGAGGTCAACCACTGCCAATTATTCATGATGGATCCCCAATCAAAATGAAATATGAAGAGTTATTACAAGAAAATAAAAGGATCCAAAGGCAAATTCAAAGTGTGAGATTAGACACTTCCTTTGTATGCTAACAAATAGATTTAATAAATTGTTGATACCTCTGGGAGAATTTTGGACTGTATATCAGAAGAACATGGATACTACCCTATCCCATCATCAGATCTACAATAGGTTGGGAACATTGTAACATGATAAGAGGATGGAAGGTGCTAATAAAAAATTGATTGAAGAATTACAAGGTCTTATAGATGCACATGAAAGGTTTGGAGAAGAATTGAAGAGTGAATTTGATGAATGTAAAGAAATAAAACAATATGGTTTTGTAGAGTTGATAGATCAGAATGGAGGAATCAAGGATAAATACAAGTGGCTCTTAGAATGTCAGACCCTTCTTAGTGTTTCTCTTAACGTTTCTCATTGTAATCATTTGGAATTGACAAGGACTATGGAATAGATAAAAAAGTTCATCACATGGGAGATCGTTGTTAAGGACCTAATGCATGATGTAGACACCTATAAATCAAAAGAATACTTGAAGCATATTCAGAAATGTGGCAGGTCCTTGGAAATTAAAATTATTTTCAAACATTGCAAACTGTTGTTTTCAAGTGCTTTTATGTAATGTGTGTAGTAGTTAAGTTAGTTTTAGTCTGTTAGGATAGTTTTTAGGTAGTTAGTTTCTAATTAGTTTTTTGTCAGTTTTAATTTTAATGAAAGGGTATGTCCTTTCATCTTCAAACTAAATCCTCATCAATATATAGAGGATCTTTTAGGAAAAACATATGACATAAGTTATTTATAGTTTTTATCAAGACAATCTTTCATGCTTTTCTTATGAACTCACTATCTTGAAGTATCAAGTTGGTGGATGATAGATCCTAAAATCAACTGGTTTAAGTATTATATTTTCAATATAAAGATTTAAGTGTTTTTATTTCATTATGGTACCTATCTTTCAATTGAATTGATTAGTTCCTTAGATAAATCTATTTACCTAGATTGTTTCATTGTGCAGTCTTATGTTGTTGTGATTAAGATTGATTTTCAGTTTGAATATCAGTTTGGAGGATTGGTGGACAAACTTCAAATTATCTTATTGGTCTTTCACAACAAGGTTAAATTGTCTTATATGTAGAATCTGTTATTTGAAATGGTATGAAATTAGTAAGGAATTAAGGCATTGGTCTTTTATTGATTTTAAATATTTGAATCAAGTATTTTCAAAGTGAGCTTCATTAAGGAAATATATTTCTAAATCATACAATTATCATTTTATAAACATTCATTTACAAGTAACACTTACAGTTTTTAGATAATAAAATCGGGTTCAAGAATAATTGCCATCTTGGAGCTATAAGGTTTTCTAAATTCGCTATAGAAAAAGTTTCACACCAACAGAGTGGATTTGGTGTTAAGGTTTACCCGCCTAGGTTGAGCGAAGCCTGAAGTGTAGGGGAATTTGGTCTGTGACCATTCCCGTTTGTTGGCCAAGACTAATTGAGAGATCATTAGGAGAAGTGGCAATACTCTGTGATTTCCAATCTGTGGTTTTCGAAACCAACACATCCCATGCTTTATAAGATACATATATTCACATGTATGATCCTTATTCAAATCATGCCTTAAATATATTCATGAAATTATATTGTTTGAGTTTGTTTTTCATTCTATTTCATTCTTAATTGGTTTGATAACTTGTTATATGTTTGCAGAATGCTTTGCTAACAAATTTGATTGATAAAGAGGGAGAAGTCAACCCAGTGGAAAATCAAAGAAATGAGTCTAAAATTGCTGGACTTGAGCAGCTCTTGAAAAATAAAACACTCTCGAGGTGGGCAATTATTTTTAATACAATGTTTACTATTTTAAGTTTGTTTTATTCCAGTAGATCTTAGTACGGTTCATTCTTTTCTATCTTCCATTATCATGCTTATTTGATAACTTTGGATGTACCTGCCATGGGAGGGAGATTGATGCTAATAGACATGGTTGGATCTAAGAATATTGATCAATCTACCTTTGCTGGGTTTGAGGCAAAACTTCACGTATTCCATTTCCTTATTATCATCATTCATTGTGTACAACATTTCTATATCTAAGGTCAGACTGTAGG
Source organism: Cryptomeria japonica (assembly GCF_030272615.1). Lineage (NCBI taxonomy): Eukaryota > Viridiplantae > Streptophyta > Pinopsida > Cupressales > Cupressaceae > Cryptomeria > Cryptomeria japonica. Next base: position 432,950,778 of record NC_081412.1, on the reverse strand, counting down.
TATCCATTTTGTAATTCAGAGATTTATAATGCAAGCATATCACACTCACAAAAGCTAAATGAATGTTACTGAATAGAGAATTCCAAACCATAATATTAGAATTTCATCTCCAAAATGATATTGCTCTGAACTTAATAGAACCCGTACATCTAACTTTCCTCTCCTCATTTGGTGAACACTTTAAATTCCTTTTGAAAGATGGCATGCACTATATATACATATTTCTTTAGTTAATAATTGTAGACTTTATAGATAAAATGCATATACTTTTATTTATTTCTAGTGTTTGGTATCACTTTTCTTTGGCAATCATCAAGGAAAGATTAATGTTTCAAGGTTTTGAATCACTATTTTTGGCAAACATCAGGATAAGTTTATTAGTTTCTAAGGTTTAGATCACTTTGCTTGGTTAATCACAAGGATATTTTGTTATTGGATTGGAGAAAAGTTAAAATATATATACAACTAATTATTTATATATTGTACACGATCTTTTGTTGCCCTAGCATGAAAGATAACAAGAATTCCTTGTATTTTTTTTATCATTTGAATTCATTATCGACATTACAACTAAATCTAGCCTAAAGTTCAAGTCTCATAACTATTTGGGTTGTTAAGATGTTTTTATGTTTTCACTACTTGTGTTATACAATTGGGAATTATGACCCTCACATTCACAATTCACGACCAACATGCACCTTAATCAATACTCAAATTATTCCTATGAAAACCCAAATCATATAAATAATAAATGTCAAATCCACCTGAACAAATCAATGGAGTCACCTAATCAGTGTCTCCTACTCCCTAATAGATAATGGGAGATCAATTACACAATCTAGAATATGCAACAAACTGCTACAAACCTTACAAAATGAATCATTAGCTCACTACATCATGGCCATGGATATTGGAGGATCCTCTTAGAATGGGTTAATCTTCTTAAATTCCATTCCATAGTTGAACTATAAGCTTTAGTAAACACTCTTGTCCAAGAACTCCAACACCATGACTTGACCAAAGGTAACCTAGGTAACTTTGTCAATCACAAACATTTAATGCAATTATAGAAGTCCTTAACACCCAAGGTTGACTAGAACATGAATAGATTCTTCAAGCTTTTCACCATGGTTGTATATCCTAATTTGCCATACGAATTTAGATCTATCTCCCCTTAGAACCAAAATGCAACACTTTCCCACCCTTACATAGAAAACTATTTCAACTCTAACTCACATGCAAGCTTCTATCATGTCCTCACCATGACAAGTAGACTCACACCATCTCTAATAAGGGAAAATTGTCTTGTTTCAAGACTTCACAATTTTCTATAACTCAAATCATGCCCAAACATCAATCTGACCCTTTGTTAATGCAAAGAATGATATATACACAACAATCAAGGTATATATCATTGTCTTTGAGGAGTGTGATGAATACTAAGAGGGGGGGGGGGGTGAATTAGTATGCCAAAAATATTTGCACTTAAACACTTTGCAAGACTAATAGTAAACCGGTAAAATAGTTTAGCAGACAAACCGGTTAACACACATGCAAACCAAATAGCTAATAATGCATTTGCCCACAAAATCACAAACACCATAACACAAAATATTTTGACATGGAAACCCAAATGGGAAAAACCATGGTGAGATGGAATTCACAAGTAACTATCTGCAGAATAGGAACCAGACCGGTTAAGGTCTTACAATGTTCTTTACCAGAACAGATCTTGTTAGGAATCTCAATCTCTGTTAGGAGATAAGTCTGATTAAAGACTACCTTGCTAGAGGATTTTAGATCCATAGATGTGAACCACCTTGTTAGAGGATTTACAAAAGGATTTTGGGCCTACCCAATTATGGGCTACAGACTTGTCAAAGATGTGAGTAATCAACAAGTGATTGATATAGCTAATATCATAGACTGCTTGGTTAGATCCTTGATAGCTCATTCCTAATGCATTCCAACATTACTTCAGTCTTCTACACATTCATTCTCTCTCTAACTCCTCAACCACCTTAAATCCTAGCCACAATATCAACTATCGCAACAACAACATTATCAACAACCTAAAACCCTAGACATGATGTCCTTATAAAAGAATCTGATTTCATGTCGGTCCACTAGGATTACATTACAATCTCCTAGGTTCAATGCATCTAGACATATCTGGTAACATGACACAAAAATCACCGCTAACGTGTCAGCACCGTCAAACAATCGGTGGATGGTAACTCATCACAAAATGCCGGTTGGTAACTCATCACAGAGTATTACCGGTTCATACAAAATGCCAGTTCAAGCTAAATGTCGGTTGTCGGTTTGACAAAATGAAGACTGGGAAGTATGTCTTCTGCCGCTTTGATCCTTTGTACTGATTGAGATCCTCAAACTGCTTGGGGTTAACATGCCGCTTCAGACTGATAAACACATTCTGCAAAACACCAATAGTCTAACGACTATAATACAACATACTGGTTGCAACATATTTTGGTTGAGCTTAGGCTCATACATATAAAGAAGATCTCAATGCAAGTGTGTGTCCATCAATGAAAATAACATCATAAACATAAAAAATGCCAACAAAATGGTCCTATTATCAACTAAGGCATCAACCTTATTATTAGTGCTGCAATCTCAACCTTAGTGGAGCAATGATCTTTATTGTGTGTTGAAAATTGTAGCTAGCTCGGATACCTGACTATTGAATTTTAATGTTGTCAATGACAATTAAAATTCCTATGTATTACCTCTCATGCAATTTGAATGATACCCCACATGCTAAAAGAAAACCAACAAGCACCATTGTAATTGGCATGCGTATTTTTTTTTTTTTTTAAATCAATCTCTGTCAAAATTCTGATAGCCACAAAACTTTGCACTGACGACCAAACCGTCAGATCAACAACATCCTCATCGGTGAAAAGTTTTTGGCAAGCATCGGAATTGCGATGCCAATTGAAGAAACATCCGACGAGGATGTTGTATGTTCAACGACACTTTCTTGTCAGACAGTCATCGTAGTTGTAGAATTCCAACGACAACACAACTTTGCACTGACAGCCAAACTGTTGGATCAACAACATCCTTGTCGATGCAAAGTTTCTGGCAGGTGTCGAAATTGTGATGCCAATTAAAGAAATATTTGATGAGGATGCTATATGTCCAATGACACTTTCTTGTTGGATGGTCATCATAGTCGTAGTCGATGCATATTCATGGTGAGTGTTGGAATTTTGACATCCATCCGATGATATTTTTGGCTAGAGGAGCGGTCATGGCCGCCATCGGAAGAGTTTAGGATGTAGTCAAAATTCTGATGTTAGATGGCATCGTCATAATGTCCTACAATGAGTTTTTGATGGATTCATTTGTCAGTAGTCCGACAAAAATTAGTTGAAATATCGATGATAGGCCATTGGAAATCAACCCCAAATGTACTAGTGGTTCTTTGGTTTTCCTCTTTGCTTGGAGAGGGGCATCTTTAATGAGTACTGCACTTCTTCTCTTTCCTTCATTCTCTTGGAAATCTTACCTCTTCTATGGTTTCGATTATTTGCAAGTATGATATGCCCCTTAGGTGGGAATGATCTTTTGAGAAGTATGTATCCCTTCCTTGAAAGGATTTATTCCACTAGGATGACATGTCACTTGAAACTAATCACCATTAGAAAATATGAAATGTTTCTTCTTTTTGTCCTCACTTGGAGGGCAAGGATTTTCACTCCTCTCTTTTTCTTTCTTTCTCATTTATCATTATTTCTTTTAGGGGCTGCATTTTTCATATGTGATTATCATTTCTTAAAATGGTATGCTTTTATGATTAATCCCCCTTGGGGAATATTTGATGCTTTTTCTCTCTTCCTTTCAAAGATTACCACTTCTTGAGACATTTATTTTACATTTACTAATGTCTTTTCTTACATGTGTTCATGTAAGTTCATTGTACATTTTCTTATGTCTAATCTTTATCTAGTAGATTCTGTAAGCTCTTCTCATTGTCTGTTTGCTTGGGGGAAATGGATCCTTCTCTCTCTTTCTCTAGGGATCCAATTTTCCCTATTAAGTGGATGGTGTGAGTTATACTACTTTATGTCATTCCTTATGCACAGTTGTTGGTTAGTGGCTCAAGGATTCTCTCTTATACAAGTGGTGTTAGTCCTTGACTACAACCTCTTTTACACTTAGTAATGTACATCTATGATAATTTCACCCATCCCTTTGGGGGATAAAAGTGAGTCATCCCTCATTAAGAATCCCTTTCACCTAGAAATAGGAGAAATGATTTCATTCTTGTTCTCTTCCTTTCTTTGTTCTAGAAGATGTTATATTTTTCTAAGACAACTGCTCTTGGGGTAGATGTCTTTTGAACAAAGATCTCTTCTCCTCCATGGATCACCTTTACACTTACAACAAGATATATATTTTCAACTACCTTACCCTTGCTTGAAGAGTATTCCCTCTCTTTCTTGGATTTATGACATTTTTGCATAGTAGATATCTTCTTTGTCATGAAGGTAGGTATCCTTGTTCTAGTTTCCTTAAAATATCAACATCAACCTATGTTGACATCTTAAGGGGGGGGCACCCACACTACTCCTTTGTACTATACTTCTCTCATGCATTATACAGTGGGACATTCTTGGAACCAGAGGGTGGCCTCTTAGAGAAAGGTGTCATCACTTTTCTTGTACAGTGAGACATTCTTGGAACTAGAGGGAAGTCTCTTAGAGAAAGATGTCATCACTTTTTTCTTGTATACTGAGACATTCTTGGAACTAGAGGGAAGCCTCTAAGAGAAAGATGTCATCACTTTTCTCTTGTATAGTGGGTCATTCTCGGAAGTAGAGCATAGACTCTTAGAGCATGATGATGCCACTTTTCTTTTATGTGGGGTGATTATTCTTGGAACCATAGCATTAACTCTTAGAGCGAGATATCCTATCTTTCTTGACACATGTACTGTACATTCTATATAGGTTATAGCATACTCAGGAATAGAATCCTATGAGGTCCTTCGAACCTCACTTGCACACACATGTATGAGGTTGAGTGGAACTAATAGTGTTCTCACTCTCTCTCTTTACATGGATCACCTAGATAGGCTCTAGGGGCGAGGTTTTCCATGTCCTTCTCCCCATGGATCACCTAGTTTTAGGGGTGAGATGTCCATGGTTTCTTTCATCTTTTCTTTTCTTCTCATGGATCACCAAAGTGTGTATTCATGTTCTCTCTCTTCTTCTTCTCATGAACTCATAGTTTTACTATTGATGGTTCATGGATGATGTCATCTTTGCTCTTTTATGTGATCGCTCGTGTTTATGTGATGGCATTCATCTTTGTGTCTTGATTAGTTGTTGAGACATGTGATTATTGAGGTCTCTTTGGCTAGTTAGTTTTGTGTCTTGTTCTTGCCGTGTGTCTTTTGTGCTTTATCTTTGTTTTTGTGTGTCTTGTGCCTTATTGTTTTGTGTTCTCTTGCGTATGTTGGCATGAGTTGAGACCCTAAGATTGGGGGATTTTTGCTCCTCAATATTAGTAGTGTCTTATACTCCTTGTGGTATTACTCCACATACCTCATCTTCATCTTTCCTTTTCTTCTAATTTATCGACAGTATTGGTGTAGGCCATACTCCCACTAAAGTGGGGGCTAAATGTAGTGTCATAAAATTGTGACCCCTACAATTTTAACCACATTTTAGGTGCTCAGCTTGGCGATGGCATCTTCTTCCCTAACCAAGACCCTATCTACATTCTCACCCCTTCACCCTTCCTCCTTCAAGACCTGTGGCTGATTTAGACCCTATTTGAGCCCCAAAATAGGGTAGGACAGGGGCATAGCACCCCTGTCCCCACCCCTTAGGATGGCCCTAAGTTAGGTCTGCCCTGTCTCCTATACATAATTTGCCTTTGGGGTTTGTAATTCCTTTTTATTGACCTTCGGTGGTTGAAAATTAACCCTTGAGGCATGTATAAAAGGGGATTCAATTCCCTCATTTGAAAGGCATAAGGGTACGATACAAGATTTTAAGGTCATCATTAAGCATTTAAGTATTCAAGTCTTCTTCATTCATCCATTGGAGCAACATTACAATATTCATTTGCAAGAATGTTTGTGTTAGGGTTTTTTCATGTTACATGCCATTTCATACAACATTGGTGGTTACATTCAAGAATCAAAGAAATCATCATCAACAAGTTGCAGATCTACAAGGTATACATTTCCATTATTCACATTCAAGCATTTGAAATTACTTTCTTTCAAGGTTGATTCCTCAATCGGGGTTTGACTAAGACAAACCCCTATCTATTGGCAACTGACACTCATCAGATTCATTTTGTTGTCATTAATGGAAAAAAGATCAAATGGAAGTCATATACCGGCATTAGGAGGCATTTACCGGTAGACATCGACATTGGAGTATTCAGGGTTACATAGGCACCGACACCAGCATCAAGTACTTCAAGGAAGCCGACATCAAGGAAGATTTATTTAGAAAATCATTTTGTAATTATTGTCAAGGCCAAGATTGGATATCTTTTGTAATGTATTGTAAGCCGACATAAGGCATATTGTTTGTAACGGGTATATAGGTCAGTGTGTTAGGTCATTATGATATATCATGATTTTATGTGAGGATAGAATTTGTGGATGGTTTATTTGCTTCAAGTTATATGTTTATTTTTTTACCAGTTTATATGTGTATGGTATAAAAAAAAAAATCTTATATTATTGGAAAAACATTGATTCACCCCCCTTCTTAGTGTTCTTGGATCCCAAGAATTGGTATCAGAGCCTAGTTCCTCAGAAGAAGTTTAACAGCTTGAGGAAGATCTTGAAACCAAAATCTTTGAACATGGCTATGGAGAAGCAACTTGAGATGGCTCTTGAGGATTATGATGCTGAAAGGATGAAGAACTTGAAACTGGAAGATAAATTGAATTCTACTAATAAATTCAACCTTGTCCTGCAAGAAAGGTTATCATCAGCTCAAGCCAAGAGAAAGGAAATTTTGCAAAACCCGGATGATGAGGAAAAAAATGCACGTAAGGAACAATGTCAGAAACTAAGTCAAGAAAACATGCTCATGAAGAATGAAATGCAAGACCTGACTATGAGGTTATCAAAAGATATTGAGGACAAAAAGAAGAAGGAAGATAATCTTATTATATCTCTAAAGAACAAACTTGATGAATGTGGCAGATTGACTCATGAGAATAATCTATTGAGAACTGATTTGGCACACTTCCAGAACAATGAACCAGAGCTTGAAAGACAAATAACTAATCTAAGAGATGATCTTACTACTGCAAGTGAGTATAAAGAAAAATTCAGGATTAGTGCTGCACAATTGGATGACTTATTGAAAAGACAAAGGGAAAATGATGATTCTAGAGGACTTGGATTTGTACAAGGTGAAATCTCTGGTACTGCAAATGAAGATCAGACAACCAATATGTAGAACTCATCAGAACAAAGGAAACCAGTAAGGAAATCTAATGCTTATAAATTCAATGGTAGATGTTTTGTTTGCAATAAATTTGGGCATATGGCTAAACAATGTAAAAATAGAGCAAATCAAAACTATAATTCTATTCTCGGTCAATGCACAAATTGCAAGAAATACGGTCATAGATCAAAAGATTGTAGAATGAGTGTTAAATTTCATGCATGTGGAAAGTTTGGACATTTTACTAATCATTGTAGGTCAAGGGATGACACCGGATATGTCAAAGCAATTCAAAAGAAAAATGTTACATGTTATGCATGCAACAAAATAGGTCATATTGCTAAGTATTGCAGAAGCAAGACTCAATCGATTAGAAATGATAAAGATAATGAGAAAGGAAAGAAAAAGGTAGATGATATACAACAAGATCACACCAAGAGATGGGTTAGAAAATCTGAAGAACCAAGTGGAAATGCAATAACACCGACAACTCCACCGGTAGAACAAAGCATTCCTGCATCGACAAGAAATTCCACCCGTAACTGAGGCATAGGCCTTAGGGGTTGGAAAATTCATTGAAAATATTACATATCCCCCTAGAGGAGATCAAAAGAGATCTGGAGAGTTGAGTTCATCATTGTTGAAGGTTCACCCAACATAAGACTGTGAAACCGACATCCGGTAGGGTAGATTGCGAAGCATTTATGATAGAGAAAGATTAGGGTTTTATTCACTAATAAAAAGGGAAAGTGGATTGATTTTCACTCATCTTGCATTCAAGCATTCATAATGAAGTAAAGGCAAATTTCAGGAGAATTAAGAGAGAGCAAAGACATTCTAAAAGGATTTTGAGCAGTTATCTGAGAAGCACTCAATCTTCCACCAACGTTCACTTTTAGGTATTCTTTGAAAATGGCATCTAGATCTTCAGCTCCTATGTTTATTGCAAATCCAACCATTGTCAAAGTTAAGGATAGGTTGAGGCCTGTATTCAAGGAGGTTCCCTTGATTGCTAAGAAAGAAGACTTTGTGGGAGCATTTTCTAGGATTTCTGACAACGTGATGTATGTTGAAGATGTGAGGGCATACATTCACTACACCCTGGAAGAATTAGGCACAAAGGAAATCAAAGGCATGTATCAATCCGTGATATTGGGTGGCTCCAGAACCATCAAGCCAGAATACAAAGCAATTGAGAATCTAGGGTTAACCAGTATTCTGTACATAGCAAAATTCAAAGATGAGATCATAAGATATGTTTTGAGCAGGGTTCACAATGAGTTCATCTAGCTAGATCGACCTTACATGATCACTAAGGAGGCTATTCAAGTAGCCAGTGGCCTACCCAAAGTTGGATAGGAACTTGGCAAGAAAATTTCCAACATTGAGGTTGAGAAACTCACTAGTGCAACTCATGATAGCAGATCAAAGAGGATCAACACAATCACTGACACTGATGTGAAATTTACAAGTATGATAATAGATTATAAGGTAACTCAATCTAGCCGATTGAATTCTATTGCTAGTTCTTGCATTCATGCTACATAATAGATGCTGAGGAATGGTGCAAAATATGATTTATGTGAATGGTTGAGGAGTGAATTGATGTCGAATCTTGGAAAGAACAAGGGAGTTAAGAAAGGAACTTTTAGGTATGAAAATTTGATTATTTGTTTAATGCTTTACTTCCTGAATGAGCTACTTGGTCTAGGGAAGAAGCATTGGGCACATGACATACTGGTAGGTAGGCAGATCAAGGAAGCAATCACCAGTCTTGGTACTGATAGAAATGAGAAACTTTGGGGTTATTTCAAAACATTCCAAGAAAACATGAGGCAGAGGGAGAGGTTTTCAAAGAACATTATGGAAAAGTACTCCACTGATATTTGTTTCATGGTGAAGACCAATGAAACCCTCATGGAAGTAGTTGAACCAAGGACCATATGGGTTACATAACTTGGATATGAGGTGGATGATAACATTTTGGACCTCTATGCAAAAATGCTGTTAGATGCTCCACTGGATGACAAAACAAAGCATTTTGGTATGATAGAAGAGAAGGCCTTTGAAGTCAAAAATGGCTTCAATAGGAAGAGAAGGGAGAAGAAAATAGACAAGATGTCTGCTTATATACATGATGTAATTCATAAGATGGACATTCGATTGGGCTCTGGATCCAAACCGACAGCAGAATCGGCAATGGCTAGTACTATAGAAATAAAGATGCCTGAAGATTAAATTTCTACCATCACTTCTGATTTTGACCTTGAGGATAATGAACCTCTAGCTTTTAGAAGGGTACAAAGGAAGAAATTAGATCAGCCACCGATAGAGCAGAAGAAGGTGGAGCCTAGGAGGAGACTTGTTATAAAGGCAACTAAACCTACTGCACCGTCACCTCCGACAAGGAAGCCTATACAAAAAAGAAAACCAGTTACAGCTACTCCAGCAACCCCAAGCAAAAAGAAGAAGAGTGATGATACTGAGTCTGGTAAGACCAAAATGACATGTGCTAAATTAATTAATGATATTACAAAGGATGGAATTTTGAAAAATGTATCTATGTATTATGAGGATTTAAAAGAAAGTGAGCAGAATGAGATAGAAGAGGCAATTTTGTTGCATATAGATATCTATAAGAAATCCTTAGTAGAAATTTTGAAGGAAATACCTCTGTCATTGTACAATAAACTAGATGCTAGAAGACTTGTCGTAGTCAAGAGAGATAGGGAGATCATAGAGGTAGACATTTTGACTTTATGTAGTGCTATTAGTTATGATGAAATAAAGAGATGCATTGATGTTGCTAATAGGATATTTTTCAATAGTAAACCCCGACAAATCAACCTAATGATGGGTAGAGTTAATGAGGTGATAAATGAGACCAATGAGGGATGGACAAAATTCTTCCAGAAGAATGCAAACTTTCTTACATCTCATGAAGAGTTTGTTAAGGCAACAACTTCCACCATTCCAGATAAATCAAAAGGGAAAGGTATTTTGGGATGTTCAACTCCTATAGATATACATACACAACCAACAGTAAAGGAAAGTGTACAGTTTGTACCGGCACAAACTATTTTTGAGCAAGGAAATGCACATGATATTGTGAATATTGTGGATAATACTCCAACAGTAATTGACACTGCACCAAGTGGCAAAGCCACTGGGGCTAAAGAAGATAAGGTAAAGGGAATTAATTCTACACCGATAGTTCATATTGATTCCTTGACAAAGGTTTTGGCAATTAAAACTTCTCAAGTTGAGAAGAAACCAATCACTGAGATGAGTCCAATTGAGTTAATGATGATGGCTACTCAGAAACTATTAAAGGAGGGATCTGCAGATAAGGTTATAATAGATCAATCAGTTACAATGTTGTATAAATTAATCCTTGATTGTCAGATTGAGAATGAAGCAAGCCCTTCTGACAAGCTTAAAACACTAACATAGCACATATCTAACAATTTTCAATCACTGCAACAAATATCAGACCGACAGGCATTAGAAAGATTTAATGTGGCTAAGAAAGCCGCCTTTGACTAGATAATTGAAATAGAGAAAAAGAAAATTGAAGCTAAACTCATTCTTATTGAGAATTGCTTGAAATAATGTACAAATATCTACAGGGTCTGTTGTAACATAGAAATTCTTAAAAAAAATGTAGATAGAAGATTAAAGGAATTACATGATAAGGTAGCTAGCATTGCTAATTATTTTGATGGATAAACCTCATTGACAATATCTGTTGATGGAAAAATTTTGTCCTTGGAGAACCATATTTTTGCTTTTGAGGAGAGAGAAAAAATCATTCAAAGATCAAGGAATCTTAGAGGATTGGTGAGTCCCAGATTGGATTCACTGGGTGTACATAAAAGAGAGTGTATGGACACGATTGCTAAACCTGATAACTCAATGATGAAAGAATAGTACCAAACCGTTATTGAGAGGGGGGGTGAATCAATACAGACAAAACCGCACTCTTAAACCGGTTTGTCAGTAGACACTGTGCATTGACAGACAAACAGTAACACTGGTCCTAAAATAGAGTACAACTAGTAAAAACCCAGAATAGCTAAGACAAGCATAAATCGGTTGATACCTATCTTCTCATATACTCTAACACCATTTCCATTTCACCCTAATACATGAACAAGTAATCTACCATTAAAGATATATATATGAGCAACAAGATCAACATGATTTACTTCTTGACAGAAAAAAACAAAGCATCACATGAGGAAGACATCACACATAACACACATATTTTTCACGTGGAAACCCAATTGGGAAAAACCACGGTGGGGATGAATACCCACAAGCTTGTTTTTGAACTCTTTAGAAGTATGTTCTATTAGGAACCTTGTCCGATTAAAGACTGATACAATAGGTTCTGTTAGGAACCGATCCTATTAGGGATCACCCGGTTAAGGGATGGCAATAATACCCAGTTAAGGGTTAAACCCTATTAAAGGTTACCTTGTTAGAGGATTTCAAGAACTCAATTATTTTGAGTCACCCTGTTAAAGGATTTACAGCAAGCCAGTTAAAGCTACCTTGTTAAGGGATTTTCCAACTATTGAGGTGGTTAGAGATCAACAGGTATTACAATGATCTGGTAACAACACTCAATACCAATGTAGATCCGCTTAAGCTCCTCTTCACCTTCTGCACTTACACTCTATAGGTATCACTTCTCTCCTTTGGTCTGGCAAGAATCACATATCCCTTCTCTTGGATACACACATACAACTTTTGCCAACAACCTCATAAAGAATCACAACATCGACCTTATAGGAAAATAGATAGGTCGGTAGCATAAACCCTAAACCCTAAAACCTGTTAGGTTAAGGAATTCAAATGGTTCAATCCTGACCGTTGAGCACACTACATTAAATGCAATAGTCTTGATCCAATCTCCATCATCCATTTTCCACCGATTTCATTGCGGCTTATAACCCATCACACGTTATCACTATTTACAAACTTCACACATTCCCAAGGTAGATAGGAACAATCTCCTTCATGCAAGATCCTTCACGCGCACAAGGCTTATGTGGCAACACGATTTGTTCTTCGTTACCATGCTAACTCATCACACAAAGTCATGGATTGAGCCACATAGCCTTGAAGCACTTCAACCAAAAACCCTGAAGTTGAGACTACCAACCGGTAGTCATGCAACGCTTCCATGTGCTGGTTCACCTTGAACAAACACATTGCTTCACTTTGGCACAAATGCTGGTTCATAGTGTTATACTGGTTCTCACATATGCCGGTTCTCACCTCTTCAACATATTGACATCAATGAAAACATACAATGTCATTATGTCCTCATACCGGTTCACATAATGCCAAAAATCTCCCCCTTTGGCATTGATGGCAATATACAAATATATCTTTCCGCTTCACATCTTCTCCCCCAATTTTTGCAGATATCTTCTCTGCTTCACATCTTCTCCCCCTTTGAAAATAATGCCAAAGTGGAGGCACAAGCTTCCCTATTCCATTATGCTGCTCCCCCTGAGGAGTAGCATCCTTCAACACATCAATCCTGAAGAAAAATTTGACTATGTAATACTTGACTGATGTGGAGCATATACCTTTAGTTTACCTCCTAAAGGGGCAACACCCCTAATTCACCTCTTCAGTACATAAATGTAGCCTTTGGGAGAGGCTTGGTGAATATGTCTGCTAATTGCTCTTGACTGGAAACATGTTCTAGTGCAATCTCTTTGTTCTAAACCTTTTCCCTCAAAAAATGATACTTAAGCTCAAAGTGCTTGGTTCTAGAATGTAAAACTGGATTCTTGGAGATGTTAATTGCACTAGTATTGTCACAAAATATACTTACCGGTTAAGATACAAGAACTTTGAAGCCATTTAATACATGCTTCATCCAAATTGTTCGAGTGCAGTTCATGAAAGCTGCAACATACTCTACTTCTGCTGTAGATTGAGAGATACAACTCTACTTCTTACTCATCCATGAGACCAGTCTACCACCGAGAAAGGATGCACCACCGGTTGTGCTTTTTCGGTCATCTATATTGCCTGCCCAATCAACATCTGTGTATACTTTCAAGTTGAAATCCTTGCTATATGGATACCACAATCCATAGTCTATAGTTCCCTTCAGATACCTAAGAATCTGCTTGACTGCAACCAAGTGGGATTCTCTTGGGCTTTTCTAGAATCTTGCAGTAATGCCAATTGCATGTGCAATATCCGGTCTGCTATGCACTACATAATGCAACTTACCAATCATTGATTGGTATTCCTTCTCATCAACCAATGCTGAGTCATCTTCTTTGGATAGTTTACAACCAGTCACCATTGGAGTACCAACCGGTTTGCTATCTTCCATGCCAAAGGTCTTCAACACCTCTTTGACATACTTGGACTGAGTGATAAAGATTCCATCTTTCATCTGCTAGATCTACAATCCAATGAAGAATTTAATCTCCCCTATGAGTGACATTTCAAACTCTTTCTTCATCTCATCTGCAAACTCATGACTCATCTTGTCATCACCACCAAAGATAATGTCATCAACAAATACCTCACAAATCAGGATCTGATCTCATTCAGACTTCAAGTAGATATTGCTATCTTCACTTGTTCTCTCAAATCCAATCTTCACAAGATGGGAATGTAGACATTTATACCATGCTCTAGGTTCTTGCTTTAGACCATATAAAGCTTTATGTAGCCTACATACCATGTCACTATCTTCAGATAGGGCAAACCCATCTGGTTGCTCAATATACACCTCCTCTTCAAGTACACCATTTAGGAATGCAGATTTTACATCCATTTGATATACTTTGAAACCTTTAAAAGCTTCATATGCAAGAAGCATATAGACTCCTTCCAATCTGGCTACAGGAGCAAAGGTTTCTCCATAGTCTTCTCCTTCTTCTTGCGCACATCCTTTGCACACCAATCTAGCTTTGTTCCTAATCACTATGCCATCCTCATTCAACTTATTTCTAACAACCCATTTGGTACCAATGACATTTTTATGCTCTGGTCTGGATACCAAAGACCATGCACCATTTTTCTCTATCTGGTCAAGTTCCTATTCCATTTCCTTGATCTAGTCTTCATCTTTATGGGCCTCTTTGAATGATTTAGGCTCAAATTCAGAGATCATACATGAGTTTTCTCTGACCTTTCTTCTTGTAAGGATTTCACATCCTTATCTCCTATGATCTGCTTAGGATCATGATTCAGCTTGACATACTGAGGAATGGTCTTAATGGATTCCTCTTTCTTTTCTTCTTCATCCTCATCTCCATCAGTATCAACATCTACATCTACTGGTGTAGGAACACTGTTACCGATACTTGGTTGATTGGCAACCGGTTCCCAGAAGGTTACAACCGGTTCATTTACCACTTGCTCACTGCCAATTTCCTCAGTTTTCTCAGAGGTTTCATCAACTCTTACATTGATGCTTTCCATAATTCTCTGTGTCCTATTTTTGAAACACTTGAGAGCTTTGCTCTTGGTGGAATATCCTAGGAATATTCTCTCATCACATTTCACATCAAATTTTCTCTGGTGTTCACTCCTCTTGATGTAACATTTGCTACCAAACACTCTAAAGTAGCTAACCATAGGTGTCTTACCGGTCCAATACTCATAAGGAGTTTTATCCTCACCTTTTTTGATGAGTACCCAGTTCATTGTGTAGACTGCAGTGCTCATCGCTTCTCTCCAAAAGGTGTGAGCTACCTTTCCTTGAATCAACATGGTTCTAGTTGCTTGAACCATAGTCTGGTTATTCCTCTCTGCTAGGCCATTCTGCTGTGGAGTCTGGGGGGTAGATAGTTGCCTCTTGATGCCATGTTCTTCACAATACTTGTTGAATTCACTGGAAGTGAATTCCCCTCCTTGATCAGTTCTCAGGCACTTGATCCTTTTACCGCTTTCCTTCTCCACTAATGCTCTGAAAACTTTGAACTTTACAAAGGCTTCAAACTTGTCTTTCAAGAATGTGACCCACATCATTCTTGAGCAGTCATGAGTGAGAATCGTGAAGTACCTATCACCCTGCACACTTCTAGTTTTCATAGGACCACACAAATCAGTATGCACAAGATCAAGCAAGTTGTCAGCAGTGACAGATTTAACTTTAAAGGTTGAGGAAGACATTTTCACCAATTGACACTCTTTTCACAAGGTATTATCTGGTTTGCTTAGCACTGACAACCCTCTAACTGCCTTGATCTTACTATCCTTCACAATGTTATCAAAGTTTACATGGCAGAGTCTCCTATGCCATATCTAGCTATCATCAAATTTAGCCATAAGACATGTACTTATATTTGCATTTAGCTGAGATAGGTTACCTTTGGTCTGCATGCTGGTGGCCACCAATTCACCATTCTTTACTTTGATTCTGCAAACTCCATTCTTGAATTCCAAAGTGAGGCCACTGTCATTCAGCTAGGCAACACTCAGAAGGTTGTGTCTGAGACCATCAACCCAATACACATTATCAGCACTACTCTTTCCATTCAGAGAGAAGGACCCTCTGCCTTTGACCATGCATGGTGCATCATTGCCAAAGCAAACCACACCACCATCATACTCTTTGAAGGATAGAAACTTGCTCCAGTCACCAGTCATATGGTGAGAACAGCCACTGTCAATGATCCACTCATTGAAATTATCAAACCAGGAGACAAGAGCCTTCTTGTCTGACACATCTTCCTTGACAACAACAAACATAATATCTTCTTTTTCTTCATCCTCTGACTCCTCATCTGTGACACCTTCATCAATTGCCACAAAACAGTTTCTCTGGTTTCCTCCTTTGAATTTCTTGAACCTTTCCGGTTTGTCCTTGTTGTCGCCATTAGGATAGTTTACAACAATATGTCCTATCTCGTTACAAGAAAAGCATTTCAAAGGTAGCTTACCTCTGTATTTGCCAGTTCCTTTAGGAAGTTTCCTAGCAAGGAGAGCTTCAAATGCCATCAGAATCTCCTCATCATCCATTTCTCTGCTCTGTCTTGGTTTACCACTAGTGCTAGCTTCTTTTCCTTTTTTGGATGGTATAGCGGAAGCTTTAAAAGCTGATTTAGTCTTTTGAACACTACCATCAAAACTATTTAGCTCATAGGCTGTCAACTTTGCAATGATGGAGTCTAGGGATACCTTAGTCTTGTCTATTGATCTCAGCTCCTGAATAGCACCAACCCTTATTGCATAGACCGACAATAGGGATCTTAGGACTTTGCTTATCATAGTGGAATCTTCTATTTTACCACCTGCACTCTTGATATCTCCAACAATGGTTTTGATTCTTATTCCATACTATTGAATGGTCTCACCTTCAACCATCCGCATATCTTCAAACTTCCCTCTAAGGCTTTCTTTCTTAGCTTGTTTTACATGCTCATCACCACCATAGATATTTTCAAGAGTATCCCATACCTCTTTGGGATTTACCTTATCTTGGACATCAATAAACTCAATGTTAGATAAACTACTAATTAGGGCTTCCATGACTTGCCCATTCTCCTGCAACTCTCTGTTTTGGTCATCGGTGAGAGTAGTGGTGGGGGCAACATAGGCATTCTCAACATAGATCTAGTGTTGAGAGCCCATGCTTCTGATGTATATCTTCATTCTATCTTTCCATATACTAAAATTTTCTCTGTTAATCTTTGGACCTTCCCTCTTCATCATTAGACTGGGATCTTTACCTCAAGCGGTTAAGCTTATAGCACAGAGGACCTGGAGGACACTCTGATACCAATTGATAACTCAATGATGAAAGAATAGTACCAAACCGGTACTAAGGGGGGGGGGGTGAATCAGTATAGACAAAAACACACTCTTAAACTAGTTTGTCAGCAGACACTATGCATTGACAGACAAATAGTAACACTGGTCCTAAAATAGAGCACAACCGAAAAAAACCCAGAATAGCTAAGACAAGCATAAACTAGTTGATACCTATCTTCTCATATACTCTAACACTTCATTTCCATTTCACCCTAATACATGAACAAGTAATCTACCATCAAAGATATACATATGAGCAACTAGATCAACATGATTTACTGGTTGATAGAAAACAACAAAGCATCACATGAGGAAGACATCACACATAACACACATATTTTTCACATGGAAACCCAATTGGGAAAAACCACGGTGGGGATGAATACCCACAAGCTTGTTTTTGAACTCTTTAGAAGTCCGCTTTGTTAGGAGCCTTGTTCGGTTAAAGACTGATACGATAGGTTCTGTTAGGAACTGATCCTGTTAGGGATCACCCGGTTAAGGGATGGCAAGAATACCCAGTTAAGGGTTAAACCCTATTAAAGGTTACCTTATTAGAGGATTTCAAGAACTCAATTATTTTGAGTCACCCTATTAAAGGATTTACAACAAGCTGGTTAAAGCTACCCTGTTAAGGGATTTTCCAACTATTGAGGTGGTTAGAGATCAACAGGTATTACAATGATCTGGTAACAACACTCAATACCAATGTAGATCTACTTAAGCTCCTCTTCACCTTCTGCACTTACACTCTGTAGGTTTCACTTCTCTCCTTTGGTCTAGCAAGAATCACGTATCCCTTATGTTGGATACACACACACAACTTTTGCCAACAACCTCAGAAAGAATCACAACATCGACCTTATAGGAAAACAGATAGGTCAGTAGCATAAACCCTAAACCCTAAAACCTGTTAGGTTAAGGAATTCAAACGGTTCAATATTGACCATTAAGCACACCACATTAAATGCAACAGTCTTGATCCAATCTCCACCGTCCATTTTCCATCGATTTCATAGCGGATGATAACCCATCACATGTTATCACCGTTTACAGACTTCGCACATTCCCGAGGTAGATAGGAACAATCTTCTTCATGCAAGATCCTTCACGTGCACAAGGCTTACTCAGCAACACGATCTATTCTTCGTCACCGTGCTAACTCATCACACAAAGTCACCGATTGAGCCACATAGGCTTGAAGCACTTCAACTGGAAACCCTGAAGTTGAGAGTACCAACTGGTAGTCATACAATGCTTCAATGTGCCGGTTCCCATAACCATATGCCGGTTCACCTTGAACAAACACACCACTTCACTTTGGCACAAATGATGGTTCATTATGTCCTCATACCGATTCAAATAATGCCAACAAAACCCACACCGACATAAGTTAAAGAGAAGGAAACACTGGCACACTTACTAAGTGGACTAGCATCCATATCTAAAACTTTCAAAACTGACTGGGATACGTACCTACAGTTGCTAGATAAGGCTTACCCAAAAATTTTGAAGCTAGTCAAGCTCCGGTAAAATAAACAATATTTATTCATTCTTTTGAATTCTTTCACCAGTCTTTGGCATTGATGCCAAAGGGGGAGTGTATATATGTGAAAAATATCAGAAAAATATTAGAAAGGACCATATGGGAAGGACATCAGAATATTAGAAGGAGTGTATTGCTCAGGGGAGCATATTTCAGTTGAACCGACAGGGAATCCATTTTTCACATGAGTGTTGCCATCAATGCCAAAAGGGGAGATTGTTGGCAATTAAAACTCATCAGATTCATTTTGTTGTCATTGATGGCAACAAGATCAGATGGAAGTCATATACTGGCATTAGGAGGCATCTACTGATAGACACCAACATTGGAGTATCCAAGGTTACATAGGCACCAGCATCAGCATCAAGTACTTCAAGGAAGTCGACATCAAGGAAGCCGACATCAAGGAAGATTTATTTAGAAATTCATTTTGTAATTATTATCAAGGCCGACATTTGATATCTTTTGTAATGTATTGTAAGCTGACATAAGGCATATTGTTTTTAATGGGTATATAGGTCAGTGTGTTAGGTCACTATGATATATCATGATTTTATGTGAGGATAGAACTTGTGGATGGTTTATTTGCTGCAAGTTATATGTTTATTTGTTTACTGGTTTATATGTGTATGGTATAAAAGGATAAAATCTTATCTTACCGGTAGAACACTGAGTCACCCCCCCTCTTAGTGTTCTTGGATCCCAACACTATCTACAACCATTCTCCCTCTCTTTTCTGTGTGTAGGTTGCAGGTGTGCAGTTGTAATTACAGGTTTGGGCTTCGTTTGCAGAGACAGAAGAACCCTTTTCATTTCGCAGATTTTGTGGAGGACCATGTACATTCCCGCCACGGTCTTGATGATTTTTCTCCAAATTTGCAGGGTAGATCCATATCAGTCTAATTAGCTCAGATCCAAAATTACAACGTGATACTGAACTGGTAGCTCCTCATTTCACTCATTTCCTCTCTCTTTTCCACATAGTTAACAAGTCAACTTTCTTATTTATGAAAGAGGGTAATTCACACTTCAACCCTTGCAATCCATTTGGAATTCACATGCTTGTTTCCTTTGGATTTGGATCTAGTGCATTCAAGCCCCTCTTTTGAATGTAAAGTTCCTCCCAAGTGAAAATCATCCAAGTGGCTTTATTTCTCTCTCCTAGGTGGGGAGTCACTAAGATCCAATTTTCCACTTTACACAAGGCATATCAGATGGATGTAAAATCTACCTTTTTGAATGGTGATCTTGAGGAAGAAGTATACATTGAACAACCTGATGGATTTTCACTGTCAGATGATGGAGACATGGTATGCAAGCTAAAGAAAGCTCTTTATGGACTAAAACAAGCTCATAGAGCCTAGTATGCTAGACTAGATAAGTACTTGTTGAAATTGGGATTTAGTAAAGGTGGCGCTGACAACAATATGTACTTTAAGATAGAAAATGATAACATCCTAATTGTTGAAGTCTTTGTTGATGCTATAATCTTTGGTGGTGATGATAACTTGAGCATAAAGTTTGCCAGTGATATGCAGAAAGAATTTGAGATGTCTATGATTGTTGAGATGAAGTTCCTCTTAGGTTTGCATATTGCAGATTGCATAGATCAGAAAAGGTATATTCATATTTTTCAAACTAAGTATGTGAAGGAATTGCTGAATAAGTTTAGATTAGATGATTCCAAATTGGTTGGAACTCCTATGGTGACTAGTTGTAGATTGTCCAAGAATGATGAATCTCTAAAAGCTAATTAGAGTTTGTACAAATCTATGGTTCATGGACTGTTGTATCTTACTCAGACTAGGCCAAACATTATGCATGCTGTGTGCATGGCTGCTCGATATCAAGCTGATCCTAAAGAGAGTCATGTCACTGCTATGAAGAGGATATTCAGATACCTGAAGGGAACTATAGACTATGGATTATGGTATCCTAGGAATGATGATTTCATATTTTGTGCCTATATTGATGTTGATTGGGCTGGTGATGTTGATGACTAGAAGAGAACTATCAGTGGAGCACTATTTTTGGGTAAGAAATTAGTTTCATGGGCTAGCAAGAAACAAGATTCAGTGTCTTTATCTATTGCTGAAGCTGTGTACATTGTTGCTGCTAGTAATTACACTTAGGTAGTTTGGATGAAGCAAATGTTGAAGGATATTAGAGTTATTTATGATGAGCCTATTGTTATATACTATGATAATTCCAGTTCTATTTGTTGGCAATATGAATGAATTGATTATGTGTTGCATTGATGTTTTGTCATTGATGTCAACACTAGCTGTTATGATTGGTTACCGACAGACAGGTTTTGGTTACCGGTAAGGGTTTAAGGTTTTACTGGTAGAGATTTTATTGAGAATCTTTGACATGATGCATAAGTGGTGTTGGTGCGGCTGCTAGGTGGAATTCGGGATGTAGAAGGTGATCCTTGATCATTCCTCGACTGATTGGAGACATCGCTTTGGTGTGGAGAATCTATTTAGGTCTAGTACCTATCTAGGTTATGGATTGGTATCATGTTAACGTGTTCTCTACACATTACCAAGATGATTTAGGGATTGGTTAATGTTGTTTTGGTCTAAAACCGACATGGCATATCATTGTAATATGGATGTATGTAATGATCTTATTGTATTATCTTTTAGGTTGCTGACTTAATTGGTTTAGGCCTTAGGGTTTGTATAAATTGATGTAAGATCTCATTGTAGATCGTGGTGGAAATGTTTGTGGTCATGGAATGAAATATCATATGCGAAGGATATTTGGTCAATCATAGGTGATCGAATTGGGTTTAAGTAAGAGGTCAAAGGCCTTTGGTATTGAGCTTAACTGGGACTGTAATCAGGCATGGTAGATGCTATCTCTAGTAGTTCATTATTTGGGATTGTTGTCCAAATTATATTGAGGTGGTTATAACCTCTCTGTATTTAGTGAGACTCCTTTGTAATGAGCAGTAAGCTCTAGGCAGTGTGCCTTTCTACATGTGCAGGCCCCTTATTGTATCACATACTTTCTGTAGAAGTATCATCTGACTATGGGTAGGCTTCTCACCATGGTTTTTCCCTTTACCAAGTTTTCCATGTACAAATCATGGTGTTATGTGGTATGGTTGCATTGTGTTAATTCTCTATTTCATTCTTAATTTTTATTGCTTACCAGTATTTGTTTTTGCTATTTCGGTATTCAATATTTCTGTGCTCTGGTTAAAGGTTATAAAGTGGTTTGATTAATATAATCTATTGAGAACTGATTCATCCCCCCCTCTCAATTGTCCACCGATTATCCTAACAATTGGAATCAGAGCTTTGGTCCTCTTTTGTAGAAGCTTAACCGCTTGAGGTAGATATGGAAAATCTGAATGGAGACTCATCTTAGATATCTTGGAAAGGATATTTGGGAGATCACTAAGAAAGGATATAAACCTTATGGTCCAACATCTGGCAATCTTGCTCCTGCAAACTTGGACAAGAATATTGAAAATGATTGTAGAGCAAGAGAAGCTCTCTTGTGTGCCCTTACTGATCAACAAATCATGGGATTGATTGATAAATCATCTGCCAAGGTTATGCAGGATAAATTGCAAACTCTGAATGAAGGTGACCCTACTGTCAAAATTGCTAAACTTGATGGTTATTGGGTAAGATACGAGAACTTGAAGATGGAAGATAATGAAAGAATTTCTACATTTATGGAAAGAGTAAATGAGATTGTCATGGGAATTCAATGTTGTGGAGGATCTCTGAGTGAAGATGAAATAGTTTCTAAAGTCTTGAGAGCCCTTACACCAGCTTACAGAATGAAGGTGACTGCAATTAATGAATTGAGAACAATGACAAACACTTTAGTTAACAGAGACATTCTGATTGGGAAATTATCTGCTTTTGAGCTTGAAGAATTTGGACCCTCTAGAGATGCAAAGTCTGAACCTGATTTTCATGCATCATCATCTACCAACAAAAGTGATCGGAAAGCCCTATATGAAAAATAATTGGAAGATATGAGGAAAGAGGATGAAGAATTTGAGCAACTTGAAGCCTTATTTTCTAGAAGAGTACCTAAAGGACCAACAAGAAGTAAGTATGAAGGAAAAGAACCTTTTAAATGTTTTGCATGTAATAAGATTTGTCATTTTGCATCTAGATGTCCTCAAAGGAATGCAAGATTTGAAGAAAGAGTTAATAAATTATTTAAGCCTAATCAGAACAGATATAGATTCGAGAAAAACAAACAATGCTATATAGCGGATGAGGAAGGAGTAATTGATGACTCTGAGGATGAACCGACATGAGACTCTACTAGTGGATCCGACAATGGAAAGGAATGGGTGTTCTATGATTTAAAGGAAGATGAACCGAAACTAGCTACCAAGAATGAAGAAAAGGCCCTGGCAGCAAAAGTTGAAGACAAGGATGAATAAGTAATTGATAGTGGATGCTCAGATCATATGACTGGAGATAAAAGAAAATTTCTATCCCTGCAAGAATACAATGGTAGTCAAGTCAAATTTGGAGATGACAAAGCATGTATGATCAAAGGTAAAGGTATTATTTCTCTGGATAGAAAGCACAATACTGATAATGTCTATTATGTAGAAGGTTTAAAGAATACTTTCAAGTGTTGGTTAATTGGTGGACAAGGGATTCCAACTTCAGTTTAAAGATAGAAAATGCCAAATCATTAACAAAACTGGTTTGGAGATTGCAACCAGTACTTAGATTGGAGGTAATATCTTTCACTTGAACACTGGTAATAAGACATGTTTGATTGCTCATATTGATGAGAGTTAGTTATGGCATAAGAGGCTGTGTCATGTTAATTTTAATTGTATTGTTAAGATCAGTTCAACAAAGGCAGTTAGAGATATACCTAAGATTATGAAGCCTCATAATATGGTATGTAAGGAATGTCAATTGGGAAAGCAAATTGGAAATTCTTTTAAGAGCATACATGATAAGTCTAATGATGTGCTTGATTTTATTCATACCGACTTATGTGGTTCAGCAAGGACCAGAAGCTTTCAAGGTGATAGATACTTCATGCTAATAATTGATGATTATTCTAGAATGATGTGGGTGACTTTTCTAAGGGAGAAGTCTGAAGCTTTTGAGAAATTCAAGATCTTTAAAGCAAAGGTGGAAATAGAAACTAGATTGAAAATCAAATGTCTGAGATCATATCAAGGCGGTGAGTTCACTTCTCATTAATTTAATAGTTTTTGTGAGATGAATGGGATGAGGAGACAATTATCTGCACCCCAGACTCCTCAACAGAATGAAGTAGTGGAAAGGAAGAATAGAACCATTTTGGATGTAATAAGAACCATGATGATGAAAGAGATATTGCCTCACATCTATTGGAGTGAAGCAATGAGTACAATAGTCTACACATTCAACAAAGTTCATATCAAAGGTGAAACCGGTAAGACTCCTTATGAATTATGGTTTGGACATACACCTACTGTTAAATATTTCAAAATTTTTGGAAGTAAATGCTATATCAAAAGGGATGATTCAATTGGGAAGTTTTATCCTAGATGTGATGAAGGGATATTTCTTGGATATTCAATTAAGAGGAAAGCATATAGATGTTATAACAAAATATTGAAGAAAATTGTGGAGAGCGTAAATGTGAAAGTGGATGACCAATATAGAGATCAATCTATATCATATGACAGGGAACTGATAGTGGAAATGATCATAACTGAATTGACAATGCCTCAACCAGTACAAGACACCAAGACATTTACACTGGCACAATCATAAAATTCAATTGTGACTGATTATCAGAACATTGAACTTTAAATCATTTAGAAGATCAAATAATTGGAGATAGGAACAAGGGAGTTATGACAAGAAGAAGACTGGCAAATGAAGAGGTATATCTTATTTCTCAAATTGAAATGACATCTGTTATTGAGGCTTGTAAAGATAAACATTGGATAAAGGCTATGGAAGATGAATTAGATCAGATAGAGAAGAATACCACTTAGACTTTAGTTCCCCGACCTAAAAATAAGAATGTTATTGCAACTAAATGGGTTTTTAGAAATAAACTAAATGAGGATGGTCAAGTTGTAAGAAACAAGGCTAGACTAGTTTGTAAAGGATATTCTCAAATGGAAGGAATTGATTATGGCGAGACATTTGCACCAATAGCTAGAATTGAAGTTGTTAGACTATTTTTTGCCTATACAACATATAAGAACTACAAGGTCTATCAAATGGATGTTAAATGTGCATTTTTGAATGGTGAACTTGAGGAAGAAGTATACATTGAGTATCCTGATGGATTTTCACTGACAGATGACAAAGATATGGTTTTCAGGTTAAGGAAAGCATTATATGGATTGAAACAAGCTCCTAGAGCTTGGTATGTAAGGTTGGATAAATATATTTTGAAGCTTGGTTTTACTAAAGCTAGTGATGACAGTAATTTATATTACAAGATCACTGATGATGATATTCTGATTATTGAATTTTTTGTTGATGATATCATTTTTGGAGGTGAAGATAAATTGTGCATGGAATTATCTAATAATATGAAGAATGAATTAGAAATGTCCATGATTGGTGAGATGATATTTTTCTTAGGTTTGCAGATTACTCAAACTGACAAAGGCATTTTTATCTATCAAACTAAGTATCTAAAGGAATTGTTGAAGAAGTTTGGTATGGATAATTCCAAACTGGTAAGTACTCCTATGGTGACAAGTGAGAAATTATCTATTAAAGACACATCTACACTGGTAAATTCAACAAGGTATAAGTCTATGATTGGTGGCTTGTTATATCTAACACATACTAGACCGGATATTATGAATGCAGTAAGTATTGTTTCAAGATATCAAAGTAATCCTAAAGAAAATAATGAATGTGCAGTAAAGAGGATATTCCAGTACTTGCAAGGAACAACAAAATATGGCTTATGGTACCCTAGAGATGATAACTTCACTTTATGTGCATATATTGATTTAGATTAGGCAGGAGATACTGATGAAAAAAAGAGAACTTATGGTGGAGATTTCTTTCTTGGAAAGAAATTGGTTTCAGGGATCAACAAAAAATAGTCATGCATTTCTTTATCTACTGTAGAAGCTGAATATGTTGCAGCAACAACTAATTGCACTCAAGTCTTGTGGATGAAGCAAATGTTGAAGGATATCAAGGTAAATTGCAGTGAGCCAGTAGTTATCTATTGTGATAACTCTGCAGCTATTGAAATATCTAAGAATCCTGTATTTCACTCTAAGACTAAGCAAATTTCAATAAAATCTACTTTTCTGAAGGAAAAGGTGGAAGAAAAGGAAGTCAAATTGGTTTATGTGAACACTAAAGAGTAGATTGCAGATATATTCACTAAACTGTTGTCTAAGGAATTATTTGAATATTTGTGAGATAGGTTAGGGGAATCTACCCCTCTAACAGAAACTTAATTGATGGAGCAGACCATCAGTTTGGTATGCATCATCAACTTTATCCTTTGCTCCGGGTTGATGTAGTGGTGCTACTACTCAGGGGGAGTAGTCAGCTTTAAGATTCAAAAGATTTTGATATCTATGTCATATCTTTGGCATTGATGTCAAAGGGGGAGAGTTATATGTGAAAAATAATGTTACATGGGAGAGAGATTCAGATTAGTTTCAGATTGGAATACACTCCTCAGGGGGAGTTGTTGGGATTTTTCAGTTTCTCATTGTTGTATCTTCTATGAGAAATTTTTGGCACTTCTTGGCACTTAGATGTTTTCTTTTTTACATCTAGTGTTGTCATCAATGCAAAAGGGGGAGATTGTTGGCAATATGACAAAATTGATTATGTGTTGCATTGATGTTTTATCATTGATGTCAACACTAGCTGTTATGATTGGTTATCGGTAGACATGTTTTGGTTACTGGTAGAAGAAATAGTGTTATCGGTAAGGGTTTAAGGTTTTACCGACAGAGATTTTACTAAGAATCTTTGACAAGATGCATAAGTGGTATTGGTGCAGCTTCTAGATGGAATTCAGGATGCAGAAGGTGATCCTTAATCGTGCCTCAACTGATTGGAGACATCTCTTTAGCGTGAAGAATCTATTTAGGTCCGATACCTATCTAGGTTATGGATCGATATCATGTTAGTGTGTTCTCTACACATTACCGGGAATATTTAGGGATTGGTTAATGTTGTTTTGGTCTAAAGATGACATGGCATATCATTGTAATATGGATGTATGTAATGATCTTATTGTAATATATTTTAGGTGGTTGACCTAATTGGTTTAGGCCTTAGGGTTTGTATAAATTGATGTAAGATCTCATTGTAGATGGTGGTGGAAATGTTCGTGGTCATGAAATGAAATATCATATGTGAAGGAGATTTGGTTGACTCACTTGGCTTCCCAACTACGCTTACTCAAAGCAGATACTTAAGATGCTTGACCCCACTGGCTCCACTCCACGACACTCACTTCTTCAGGGCAACCAACATCAATTCCCATGAAAACTCCCCATGATGAACTTTGTATCTCTATTAAGAGCCATAAGAATGTGAGATGTCATCAGATGTTCAACCTCTTGTACCAACAACTAGAGGGTTTTTGGATTCTAATCACAAATTTTTTAGTCTAGGCATCCATTCGGGTGGCCATACATGCGACGTTTCACTCTGTTATGGAGGTCTCCTAGGTTGTAGAGGTTATGCTCTACAAATTTTCACGTGCCACATGAACACTAAGGGAGGCTTACATCGGTATGACACATCGACACCCGTCACTTGCAACTTTCATCACAAACACATTTATTTATAGTGGTTTGGAAGACCTTGGCCTTAGCCCATTACCACTTGGGTCGTTCCCTCTCACCGAGGCTTATGGGTTTCTTGGGAGACAGACCCTCTAAAGGTTACCACACACAAAGCATCTATGAAAAAAAAAGCAAGCACTTGTTCATTAACCTTAAGAAATTGAAGTGTTCTCTACACTAAATTAAACAATATTTGCTTCAAAATTTGCATGATATGAGTTCATTGATCCATTTGTATCCTAGTTAAGAATATATGAGGTTAATTCCACCTTAATTTAAAAATGATTTGATCAATTTGAACCATGATTAAATGCAAGTTTTTGTTCATTTTAAACCCTTTGCATGCATGAAATATAAAATTTGTTGTTGTTCTTTAATCCAAATCCTATTTAAGACTGCGAGAATTGTAAGATTCATTCAAACCTCTTAATTAGGCTATGTGAATAGTTGTTTTTCATTAAAACCTCCTAGTTAGGCTATGTGATAAATTGGTGTTCATTAAAACCTCCTAGTTAAACTATGTGAAGATTTGTTGTTCATTAAACCTCCCAACTAAACTATTTGAAGATTTGTTGTTCATTGCATGTTAATAATTCTTGCATAAATAATTGTTTAGACTCCATAAATCCCAAATGCAACAAAAAATTAGTGTAAAAAACCTGCATGCAACAATGGATTAGTCCAAAAAATCTACATGCAGCAATAAATTATTACAAAAAAGCCTACATGCAACAATAGATTATTGAAAAAAACCTGCATGCAACAAGAGATTAGTGAAGAAAACCTGCATACAAAAATAGATCAACACATAAAAATTGCATGCAAACATAAATCAATATCTAAAACCTGCATGCAAATATTAGACTCACAAAATTATCAAATTTAATATGAATCACGTCGGGTTCACCAAAAAATGTGATGTAGGAAATTAGGCAAATGATTCGTAGCATATAGAAGCCAACCACAAAACTAAATGCTATGAAATTAGGTCTTAACACATTCAATGAAAGCATAGAAACACAACACTAAAATGAAATGCAAACCAAACAAGAGTGCTTCTTCCATGTTATTCCATTGTTCTTCTTTGTCCTTCAAATTGTTGTAGATCTCACCTACAAAGCAAGTGTGTTGCAAAAAAGATGAATTCAAATTGACAACATAAGGATACTAGAAGCGTGGTTGTTGAAAATGAGCAATGAGAGCTCAATTTATAGGAAAGAGGATTTTGAATTGACAGATGAGATTAATTTGAAGACAAGAAGAATCAACGGCTAGGATTAAACACATAACAGAGTTTTCCATTAGGAGACAAGGAAAAAGCGGAAGAAATCTTGAAAGAAATCTAGAATCAAATCGAGGAAGATAATATGGAGATTTAATAAATAAACAAAATTGATTATCCTCATATTTTTCCAAATTAGCAGGTTGAAAAGATAAATATGAGATAATTAAATAAATAAAATTTATTATCTACATATGAGAATATAAATATAATAAATTAATAAATTAATTTTATTAATTTACTATTCATATTTAGGAATTATCTAATCAAATAAATTGAAATTATTTAATTATCGAAAAAGACCCAAAATTGATAATGACTTTGATAAAAGACTGATAAGATTGATAAGACCAATTGACAATGACTTGATAAAGAATTGATAAGATCGATTGATAAAGTGTCATGAAAGGCTGATAGAGTGTCACAAAGGACTGATTGAAATTGATTGATAAAGAGGTTGATAATTAATGACTAATTAATCATCAACAAAGAGGGAATTAAGTCTAATTGTCAAGATGAGACCAATTTGAATGATTTGAAAATGATAAAATGCCAATCATAATGATTTAGGATCAAATGCAAATGAAGAAGAATGATTAGGGTTTGATTTGAAATGAATTGAAATGAGAGGAATGACACAATGTTAACATATGATTAAGATGAAATGCGACATAGAAGACATATTAAAAATTAGGTTAGTGACATAGGAGTGATGACCAATTTTGAGTATCTATAACATGTATAAGGCATACCACTTAGACTACTCCTTGAACTGCATTATGAGGCTTTGTGCATGCTTCAAGAATACATCAAATAGATCTCAAAGTTTTTTTTAAAGAGATTGGCTATAGTAGGGAAACTTCTAGAACTAAACTTCTTAATAGAATAACTCAAGCTTTCTTGATAGAAACCCTAAATCAACACCTACTACGTGTAGACTTGGGTGTGAACATACTAGAACACATAAATTAGAACTTAAAACCTTTTCAACTCCAAATATAACGTAGAAGTAAGAAGTAGTTGTTTTGACTATCTTTAAAAAAATGAGAGACACCTTGACTCTTTGTACACCATGTCACAACTAAGCAACGTGGAGGTTTTATTTCTCAATTTTGAATTTTCACTTCCCTTCAATAAAAAAATTAGATATAAAATAACTTTGACTTACTCAATGTAGCTTGAAAACATATCCCCTTTCAAAACTCTAAATATCATTACAAAACAAGAGAAATTTTGAAATACATGGCTGCCATACAACATTATAAAGACAATTTGGAAAAAAAATGTTAAAGCTAAGAAAAATCTACTAATAAGACCTAGACCTTGGCATTAGGCAATTTTAGCATGAAAATGATTAAATTGGTAACATGTATCAGAGTAGGTTCCTCTAGAGAATCTTAACCGTTTGAGGTGATCTGGTATGGCATCTTATAAGAAGGATAGTTTGAGATTTGATGGTACTAACTATTCTCTTTGGAAGAGCTGCATGGAGTGTCATCTGAGATGTATTGATAGAACTTACTAGACTATTAAAAAGAATAAGTATATTGTTCTTGTAAATGGACCTACAACTCCAGATGAGATAAAGGAAGATAAATGCAACATTAGGGCTAAGGAAGCATTATTGAGTGCTGTGACAGATTCTGAGATGAAAAATATTATAAAATTACAGACTGCTCATGAGATTTGGAAGAAGTTGGAAACCTTGTATGAAGGTGACAACTATGTGACAATTGCTAAGTTGCATAGCTTAAAGGGAAAGTATGAGATGTTACGGATGGGAAAAGATGAGAACATTACTTCTTTTATGCAGAAGGTGAATGAACTTGTGTGTAATATTAGATGTACTGGTGGAAAGTTGGAAGAATTAGAGTTTGTTTCTAAAGTGCTCAAATCTTTACCTGCATCCTACAAACACAAAGTTGCTGTAATTAAGGAGATTTAGACTATGACTAATGTTACTAGGGACATGTTGATTGGTAAGTTCCCAGCCTTTGAATTGAGTGAATTTGATGACTCTCTTCCTAAGGCAGAATCTGCATTCAAAGCCACTATTTCTAGAAAGGATAAGCAAAGAGATGATCCAGGAGAAATTTCTTCAAGGAGGATGTCAAGATATGAGAAAGAGATGAAGGAAATGGAAGGAGAAGAGTCAGAGCTTGAGAAGATTGAAGCATTGATTTCTATAAGGTTACCTAAAGGAGCCGGTAAGCATGAATGAAAGATGCCTCTTAAATGTTTTTCATGTAATAAGAGAGATCATTTTCCCTCAAGATGTGCTGAAAGAGTTCCTATGAAAATATTCAAGCCTAAATTTCAGAATAGATGTTATTATGCTACTGATGAAGGTGTGTCAGATGATGAATGAGATAAGGGAAATACAAGTGATAATGAATGGGTGTTTATTGCTATCAAGGAAGCTGATCCAATACCCTATATGCAAGGAATGCTAGATAGGGAAATAAATCAAAATATCTTTCAAGAGTAAGAAACATTTTTCTAATGGATTATTAAATCTTGTACATACTAATTTGTGAGGACCTTCTAGAGTTAGATGCTTGTAAGAAGATAAATATTTCATGTTGCTGATTGATGATTATTAAAAGATGATGTGGGTTGCCTTCTTAAGGGATAAGTCTGAAGCTTTAGAGAAGTTCAAGATTTTCAAAGCTGTGGTGGAAACTAAGATAGGTTTGAAGTTGAAGTGTTTGAGATCTAACAGAGGTGGAGAATTCATTTCTAGTAAGTTTAATGCATACTGTGAAGAGCAAGGGATAAGAAGATACTTGTTTGCTTTGAGAACCCCTCAATAAAATGGAGTAGTGGAAAGGAAGAACAACACCATTCAAGGATCTACTAGGACAATGATGTTGCAAGGAAATGTTCTGCATATTTATTGGAGAATCTATGAGTACTACTGTGTTCACTCTTAACCAGGTGCATATCAAAGGTGAAACTGGTAAGACGCCTTATGAATTATGGTTTGGTCATGCTCCTACTGTTAAATATTTTAGAACTTTTAGAAGTAAATGCTATATCAAAAGGGATGAAGATTTAGGGAAGTTTGATGCTATATGTGATGAAGGAATATTTCTTGGTTATTCTACTAAAAGCAAGGTCTATCGGTCTTATAACAAGAGATTAAGAAATATTGTTGAGAATGCTAATGTTAGAGTTGATGAAAGCAATGAGAAAAATATTAGACCTTGCAGATATGATTCAAATGATCAGAGTGATAGTACAAATAAAGGAAAGCAACCGCAGACCCAGAATAAAGTTCATATCGTTTCGGTGAATCCAGTAAATCAAGGTTAAAGGACTAGTGCAAGCATAGAAGAAAGAACTCAAGAGTCTGAAAATCAATAAAATCCTAAGACTCCTAGGTATGTAAGATTGAATTATTTTGAAAATCAGATTATAGGAGACAAAAATAAAGGTGTTAAGACTAGAAGAAGAATTGTAGAAGATCATGTTGAATATTGCTTGATTTCTAAGATTGAACCTAAGGATGTGAATGACGCATGTAAAGATCAACTTTGGGTAAAAGAAATGAAAGAAGAATTGATTCAAATTGAAAAGATCAATACATGGATTCTTGTTCCCATACCTAATGATAAAAATGTAATAGGAACCAAATGGTTCTTCCAGAATAAATTGAATGAGCAAGGTGAAGTTGTTAGAAACAAAGCAAGACTTGTTTGTAAAGGATATTGTCAAATGGAAGGAATTGATTTTGAGGAGACCTTTGCTCTAGTGGCAAGGATAGAAGTTGTAATATTACTTATTGCTTATGCTTCTTACAAGGATTTCAAGGTCTATCGAATGGATGTCAAGTCAACATTCCTAAATGGAAAATTGGAAGAAGAGGTGTACATAGAGGAACTAGATGGATTTCTATTGACTGATCGGAGAGATATGATGTGCTGGTTGAGGGAAGCATTGTATGGATTGAAGCAAGCACCAAGAGAATGGTATGCCAGATTGGATAAGTATCTACTGAAGCTTGGATTTAACAAAGGTACTACTGATAGTAATTTGTACTTAAAGATTGATAATAATAACATTATGATTGTTGAAGTTTTTATTGATGACATTATTTTTGAAGGAAATGATAGTTTGTGCAAAGAGTTTGCTAATAAAATACAGAATGAGTTTGAGATGTCTATGATTAGAGAGATGAAATTCTTTCTGGGATTGCAAATTACACAGTCACAAAAAGGAATTTTAATATCACAGTCAAAATATGTGAAAGAGTTGTTGAAGAAATTTGGTTTAGAGGATATGAAGCCAATTGGAACTCCTATGTTGATCGAATGTTAGTTGACTACATATGATTTCCCCTAAAGCAAATCATACCAGATATAGATATATGATTGGTGGAATTCTCTATTTGACTCAGACTAGACCATATATCATGGATGTTGTTTGTCTTGGTTCTAGATTTCAAGATGATCCTAAGGAATCTCATGTTGTTGTTAAAAGAATCTTTAGATATCTAAAAGGAACTATTGATTTTGGTTTATGGTACCCTAAAGATGATGATTTTACTTTGAGTGCTTTTAATGATGCTGATTAGATAGGAGATGCTAGTGACCTGAAGAGTACTAGTGGTGGTGCATTTTTCTTGGGAAAGAGTTTGGTCTCTTGGTTGAGCCAAAAGAAAAATTCAATTTCTCTATCTACTGCAGAGGTGGAATATATTGCTGCTGCTAACAATTATCCTCATGTTATATGGATGAAGCAAATGTTGAAAGATATTAGAGTTGTGTATGATGAGCCTATTTCTATTTACCATGACAATTCAAGTGCATTTAAAATTTCTAAGAATCCAGTGTTGCATTCCAATACTAAGAACATATCTATCAAGTTTCACTTATTTAGAAATAAGGTAAATGAGAAGGAGGTTAGATTGGAGTATGTGCCTACAAAGGAACAAAATGAAAATATATTTATGAAGCCTTTTCTTAAAGATAATTTTGAGTATCTCAGAGGGAAGTTAGGGGTAATTTCCCCTCCCGATCAAAACTAAAGTGCATTGGTGTGCATCAATCCGATGCATTTTACAGTCATATCTTGTCATATGGATTGATGAGTGGTTTCTACTACTAAGGGGGAGTATTCAGTGAGCGAGTTTTGAGTTTTGTGTTGCAAATATGTGTCTTTGTCATTGATGTGAAAGGGGGAGAGATTCATGTGAAAAACTATGTAGTGATTGAGTGTGGGAGAGTAATTTGAGAGAGCTATTGATTTCTTTGTCATTGATTATTTTTCACATCATATGTTGCCATCAATGCCAAAGGGGGAGATTGTTGGATGTTTGAGGAGATTTCTATTGGCATGTTGCAATTATGTGCTTTAATGATATCTGAGAGATGTGTTGTCATTGATGTTAACATATTTCTTTGTCTATGACAATGTTGCAGTGAGTTCAGTTAGTTTGTTTTTTCAGCATGTTGATGATTAGAGTTCGTGGACTAAAGGTTTATAGAGGATTGTGTATAGTTGATTTAGTGCAATTTTTAGGGGTCCGCATGAAGATTTGAGAGAGTTTTGGTTATCTATGTTGTGGTTGGTTTTTCTATTGTGTTCAGTGATGCCATTGTGTCAGTAATTTTATCTGCATTTCTTTGCATTGCAATATCTTGATATGTAGATTTGGAGGAATGTTTAGGATGTTCATGTGTGTCTTCAATTCAAGTGGTTCATGGTTTGGAGCTTCGCAAGCAATTTTTCCAGTTGACAGTTGTTGCAGTTAGTGTTCTTAAAGTTTGGAATAATGATGATATGATTCTAGTAATTTGAGTAGTTGTGGATGTTGTGGTGGTAATTCACTATGCTCGTGGATGTTTCTGGAGCGTGTGCCTTTTTTGTTGGTGGTCCGCATTGATCTTTGTGCATGTGATTGATGATTTTCTCTAATTTGTTGGTGTTCTTCATTGTTTTGGCTAACTAAATTCTTGTAGCATGTTGCGGATGCTCGATGCATAATTCTTGGAGGTGTTTTGCATTCAAGGCGTCTGATATGGGTCTATGCTATGTATTATCCAACATTGCTTGGTGCACATATGATTTTGTAGCGTGTATGATTATATTTTTGTAATTAGGTGATGTGTGTTGAGCCAACCTTGTTTATCTTGCCAAGGTTGATGTCATGTATAAATAAATGTAATATCTTTGTAATTGAGTGTGCGAGTGTGTATGGATGAGAATTAGATGAGTAAGAGAAAATAATGTATTAATTTTTTGGAGGCAGAAAAGAAGAGTGAGAAGAAGTTGTTATGTGCTAACTAGAATTATAACTAGGCATTAGGAGATGCTATTCTATTAGTTCATGATCTTTTGGATGTGATTCACATCTATTTGTAAGACAATGAGTCTTCCTTGGGTTGTAGCCCTTGTTCATGTTTTTTTTTGAGCAGCGATCTCTAGGCAATGTACTTGAATGCATGTGCATTCCCATTTTAATATTTCATATACTTCTAATAGATTATCATCATATTGTCAGTAGCTTTCCACCGTGGTTTTTCCCTTGACCGGGTTTTCCATGTAAAAAATATTGGTGTTATGTGTATTCTTAATTTGTTGTTGATACATGCTTTCATGGTTAATTATCAGGTCAAAGAATAAGTCTGATTTGTGTAAGTTTGTGTGACAACTGGTTCACCCCCCCTCTTAGTTGTCTGCCCAAAATCAGAGTTATTTCATCAATTGGTATCAGAGTAGGTTCCTCTGGAGAAGATTAACCATTTTAGGTGATCTAAGATGGAATCTTACAAGAAGGATAGTTCGAGATTTGATGGTACTAACTATTCTATTTTGAAGAGCCGCATGGAGTGTCATCTAAGATCTATTGCCAAAGCTTATTGGACTATTACAAAGAATAAGTATATTGTTCCTGCAAATGGACTTACAACTCTAGATGAGATAAAGGAAGCTAAATGCAACATTAGGGCTAAGGAAGCATTGTTGTATGGCTTGATAGATTCTGAGATGACAAATATTATGGAATTGTAGAGTGCTCATGAGATCTAGAAGAAGTTGGAAACCTTGTATGAAGGTGATAGCTATGTGAAGATTGCTAAGTTGCATAGCTTAGAGGGAAAGTATGAGATGTTAAAGATGAGAAAATATGAGAACATTGCTTATTTTATGCAGAAGGTGAATGAACGTGTGTAATATCAGATGTGTTGGTGGAAAGCTGGAAGAATTAGAGATTGTTGCTAAAGTGCTCAAATATTTACCTACATCTTACAAACACAAAGTTTCTTCTATTGAGGAGATTCAAATAGTGGCTGATGTGACCGAAGTCATGTTGATTGGTAAGTTATCAGCCTTTGAATTGAGTGAGTTTGGTGACTCTCTTCCTAAGGTAGAATCTGCATTCAAAGCCACTATTTCTGGAAAGGATAAGAAAAGATATGATCTGAGACAAAGTTATTCAAGGAGGATGTCAAGTAAGAGAAAGAGATGAAGGAAATGGAAGAAGATGAGCGAGAGCTTGAGGAGCTTGAAGCATTGATTGTGAGAAGGTTACCTAAAGGAGTTGGTAAGTATGAAGGAAAGTTGCGTCTTGAATATTTTCATGTAATAAGATAGGTCATTTTACCTCAAGATGTCTTGAAAGTTTTCCTAAGAAAAAATTCAAGCCTAAATTTTAGAAGATATGTTATTATGCTACGGATGAAGGTGTGTCAGATGATGAATGAGATAAGGGAAATACATGTGATAATGAATGGGTGTTTATTGCTATCAAGGAAGATGACCCAATACCCACTGATTTTGCTAGCTGCATGAATGTGGAAAGAGCTTTGGCTACATAGGTTGAAGAAAAATATGATTGATAGATAGACAATAGATGCTCTCATCATATGACAGGTGATAAAAGTAAGTTTGTGATCTTGGAAAATTATAAAGGTGGACTTGTGAAGTTTGGAGATGAGAAAGTTGGTATAATCCATGGTAGAGGTTCTATTTCTCTTGATGGTAAGCACAATATTGATGATGTCTTGTATGTAGAAGAACTAAAGCATAATATTTTGATTGTTGGATAGATGGTTGACAAGGGTTATGATCTTTAGTTCAAGAATGGAAAATATAGAATCTTGGGTAGCTCCGGAATTGAGATTGCATCAGGCACAAAGACTAAAGGTAATATTTTTCACTTGAATAGCTTTGGTAAAAGATGTGTGATTTATCAAGTTGATGGAAGTTGGTTGTGACATAAAAATATGTGTCATGTGAATTTTTATAACATTATTAAGATAAGTTCTACACAAGCTGTGAGAGATCTTCTTAAGTTGATGAAACATGCTAACCCTATATGCAAGGATTGTCAATTAGGGAAACAAACCATAATATGTTTCAAGAGTAAGAAGCATTTTTCTAATGGATTATTAGATCTTGTGCATACTTAGTTGTGTGGACCTTCTAGAGTAATAAGCTTGCAAGGAGATATATATTTCATGTTGCTGATTAATGATTATTCAGGGATGATGTGGGTTACCTTCTTAAGGGAGAAGTGTGAAGCTTTAGAAAATTTCAAGATTTTCAAAGCTATGGTAGAAACTGAGATAGGTTTGAAGCTAAAGTGTCTGAGATTTGATAGAGGTGGAGAATTCATTTCTAGTGAGTTTAATGCATACTATGGAGAGCATGGGATAAGAAGACAATTGTATGATTCAAGAACCCCTTAGCAAAATGGAGTAGTGGAAAGGATGAACAAGACCATTCAAGAAGCTACTAGGACAATGATGTTGCAAGGAAATGTTCTGCATGTTTATTGGAGAGAAGCTATGAGTACTGTTGTGTTCACTCTTAACTAGATGCATATCAAAGGTGATACCGGTAAGACTCCTTATGAATTATGGTTTGGTCATGCTCCTACTGTTAAATATTTCAGAATGATTGGAATATAATGCTATATCAAAAGGGATGAATATTTAGGGAAGTTTGATGCTATATGTGATGGAGAAACATTTCTTGGTTATTCTACTAAAATTGAGGCCTACTGGTGTTATAACAAGATATTCAGAAAGATAGTTGGGAGTGATAATGTCAAAGTTGATGAAAGCAATGAGAAACAGATCAGATCTTGTAGATATGATTCAGATGATCACAGTGGCAATGCAAATTAAAAAAACAACCATAGACCCAAAATCAAGTTCAGATCATTCTGGTTAATCTAGTAAATCAAGGTGAAGGGACTAGTGCAAGCATAGAAGAAAGAACTCAAGAGTATGAAAATCAATAAAATCCTAAGACTCCTAGGTATGTAAGATTGATCATTTTGAAAATTAGATTATAAGAGACATAAATAAAGGTGTTCAGACTAGAAGAAGAATTGTAGAAGATCGGGTTAAATATTGCTTGATTTCTTAGATTGAACCTAAGGATGTGAATGAAGCATGCAAAGATGAACATTGGGTAAAAACAATGGAAGAAGTATTTAATCAAATTGAAAAAAATAATACATGGATTCTTGTTATCAGACCTAAGGATACAAATGTAATAGGAACCAAATGGGTCTTCCAGAATAAATTGAATGAGCAAGGTGAAGTTGTTAGAAACAAAGCAAGAGTTGTTTGTAAAGAATATTCTTAAATGGAAGGAATTGATTTTGAGGAGACCTTTGCTCCAGTGGAAAGGATAGAAGCTGTAAGATTACTTATTGCTTATGCTGCTTACAAGGATTTCAAGGTCTGTCAAATGAATGTCAAGTCAACATTCCTAAATGGAAAATTGGAAGAAGAGGTGTACATAGAGGAACTAGATGGATTTCTATTAACTGATCAGAGAGATATGATGTGTCGGTTGAGGAAAGCATTGTATGGATTGAAGCAAGCACTAAGAGCATGGTATGCCAGATTAGATAAGTATCTACTAAAGCTTGGATTTAACAAAGGTACTGCTGATAGTAACATGTACTTCAAAATTGATAATAATAATATTATGATTGTTGAAGTTTTTTTTGATGACATTATTTTGGGAGGAAATGATAGTTTGTGCAAAGAGTTTGCTAATAAAATGCAGAATGAGTTTGAGATGTCTATGATTGGAGAGATTAAATTCTTTTTGGGATTGCAAATTACACAGTCAGAAAAAGGAATTTTTATATCACAGTCAAAATATGTGAAAGATTTGCTAAAGAAGTTTGTTTTTGAGGATACAAAGCTAGTTGGAACTCTTATGCTGACTGGATGTAAGTTGACTAAGGATGATGATTCCCCTAAAGAAAATCAGACCAGATACAAATCTATGATTGGTGGATTGCTATATTTGACTTAGACTAGACTGGATATCATGAATGCTCTTTGTCTTGTTGCCAGATTTCAAGCTGATGCTAAGGAATCTCATGCTGTTGCTATTAAAATAATCTCTAGATATCTGAAAGGAACTATTGATTTTGGTTTATGGTACCCTAAAGATGATGATTTTACTTTGATTGCTTTTACTAATGCTAACTAGATAGGAGATGTTGGTGACCGGAAGAGTACTGGTGGTGGTACATTTTTCTTGGGAAAGAGATTGGTCTCTTGGTTGAGCCAAAAGGAAAATTAAATTTCTCTATCTATTGCAGAGGCGAAATATATTGTTGCTGCTAACAATTGTACTTAGGTTATATGGATGAAGTAGATGTTGAAAGATACCAAAGTTGTGTTTGATGATCCTATTGCAATTTACTATGACAATTCAAGTGCAGTTAACATTTGTAAGAATTCGATGTTGCATTCCAAGACTAAGAATATATCTATAGAGTTTCACTTTTTGAGAAACAAGGTAAATGAGAAGGAAGTCAGATCGGAGTATGCACCTACAAAGGAACAAATTGTAGATATATTTATGAAACCTTTGCTTAAAGATAATTTTGAGTATCTCAGAGGGAAGTTAGGGGTGATTGCCCCTCCTGATCAGAACTGAGGTGCATTGGTATGTTGGATATTGTTGCTGCTAGGATATGTTGTTATCATTGATGTCAACATATTCTTGTGCTCTTATATTGCAGAGTTGGTTTGCTTGTTTCAATTGGTATGTTGCAGATGTGCTGGTGCGTATTTTTGTTTTTAGTAATGAAGCATCTCTAGTTGATTCAGTGTTTGTTTCATGATGATATGTAGTGATTTGATTGGGTTATGGATTTTGGTATGAGGATTGGTTTTTCAGTATTCATTATTGCAATATTCTGGTATTTGATCCGTTGTGCTCCAAAATGATTATATATTGAGCCACAGATTTGGGAGAGTGTTTAGGATGTTCATGTGTATCTTCAATTCATATGGTTCATGATTTGGTACTACACAAGTTATCTTTCTAGTCCTAGTTGCTGTTGTTGAGTGTTCTTGAGTATCATCATGTTGATCGATGAAGATTTGATTATGTGGTGTTGGTGCAACCATTGTGGATAGTTCTAACATGCTTGTTGGTGTTTCCTAATTGTGTCCTTTTTGTTTTGCTAGTTCACATTAATCATTGTGCATGTTATTGAAGATCTTATGGGTCTAGTGATATTCTTTGTGTTATGCGACATTTTCAGTGGTGTAGAATGTTGCAGATGATCTTGGCGAGATTTTTGGTGGTGTTGCTTTTTCATGGTTTGTTTCGGGTCCATGCTCTGTCATCATGGCATTGTCTTGGTCTGGTGGTTGATTTATGTATCGTGTGATATCATTTTTTAATTAGGTCTGAAGGGTTGATCTGCAGTTGTAGTCAAGGTTGATTTGTATAAATAGGTGTCATATTCACATAATTTAG
Organism: Cryptomeria japonica; assembly: GCF_030272615.1. Lineage (NCBI taxonomy): Eukaryota > Viridiplantae > Streptophyta > Pinopsida > Cupressales > Cupressaceae > Cryptomeria > Cryptomeria japonica. Next base: position 432,910,159 of record NC_081412.1, on the reverse strand, counting down.
ATATCGGTGTTGTGTCTGCATTATCGGACAGTGGTGTATGTGCGAACAAGAGAATTCATCTTTCAGTGAGAAGTATAGAGAAAATCATTTTGCACTACAAACAAATGTGCTTAATGTTGACATGATTGGCATAATTGATGAAGATGAAGATGTTGGCATTATAATAGACACGGAGAGATTGTTGGCATTTCAATAAGGACATTGAGAAGGTTGTTGATGATTATGGATATAACTGATTAAGGATGTTTACTGTCTTAATATTATTATTTTGTCATTGATGTCAATAAATTGATTTTCTAATTCAGTATGATGTTGCCATATCTTTAGAAGTATGATTTGATGAGTATAAAGATGTCGGTAAAAGACACAAAAAGATTGTGATGAATAAGGGGAGAAATAAGTTATTCAATGGATAACTATTACCGAGTTAGACAATGATGAGATCATGATGTTTAGATTGTTTTGATATCCTACATATGTTGTTGATTGTAAGGTTAATACTATACTATGTTACCTAGTAAGGAACCTAGTCGGTAAACCCTAAGGAACCTAGTCGGGAAACCTTAAGGTTATCACTTTCGGTTAATGAAGGCAGAATGTCTACCAAGTGAAGTTTAGTATTTACCAAGTTGCAACCGAGCTATAACAAAATGCATTAAATGATTAAAAGCGTTATTTAATGAAGGAAGCTGATGAGATGGAATTGATTAAATGATTAGTATGCCATGCATGAAGTTTGTTAAAGAATTTATGGCAATGGAAGATCGACAGAAAGATCTATAGCTCAGATTGAACCGGAATACCTTAGCACAAGTTCCAAGAAATGTATGCAAGTTCCAAGGTGAGGTAAAATGTTTTCAGATCGAAGGATACATTGAACCTGGTCAAGTTTGAAGATCTGATGGCTATGACTGATCATGGGAAATGTAATCAAGGAGATTCAACAGTTAGCAAATTGTTTATAAATAAGGAACTATTTATAAACAATGCATGTGGGCAAGTGTAAGCACATGGATGCTACATAGTGATTACTGAATATAGAAGCTTGAAGACCTGTTTGATTAACAGAGTATAGAGCCCAACAGAGGGACAAGATAAGTCCTATGACTAGATTGTATTGAGCAAATAATAATCTACTTTAGTATTTTAGATGCAAAGTTGCAGATATATTTTTATTACTGTTATTTTGTGAAATGATAGAAAATCTCTTAACCAAGTGGACTTAATAGTCTTATTTGTAAAACCCTCTAGCAAGGTGACATTCTGATTGAGTGTTTGAAACCCTTTAACAAGGTCACCTCTAACAAGGTGAAGATCCTAACAGATCTGAGGGAAATCGCTTAACTAGGTCACATCTAGCAATGTGTTTGTAATCTTTAACAGGATTTGCTTTTAACCAAGCATACTCTAGAAGAGTATATTTCTTAGTGGGTTTGAAATCCCACAGTGGTTTTTCCCTATTTGGGTTTCCACATTAAATCTGGTGTTATGAGTGTTGTTATGATTATGTGTTCTTAAGGTTGCATGTTTTACAGTTTTGATTACATATATTTGTTTAAGCTACCGAGGTTGAATCTGTTGAATATATTGAAGATTAAGTTTGTATGATTCACCCCCCCCCTCTCATCTTGTTAGCTTGGCATCTGTACTTAACAATTAGTATTAGAACTATCAATTGGTATCAGAGCTTTGGATTCTAGAAGAAAAAGTTTAAAGGCACTCGAAGAAAAGATCCAAAGATGTATAAGAGAGATGCACCAAGGCTGAACAAGTCAAGCTTCTCTACATGGCAGAAAAGGATGAAGCTGCACTTATCAGGAGTTGGAGAATATGCAACATATTATGTGGAGAATGATTTCATTACACCGAGCACCTATCCATTGACAATGGAAGAGATAAAGGCAAAGCAAGAACATATTCAAGTAATGATTGAAATAACATTTGCATTGACCGACTCAGAGTTTAATGATCTAGAAGGCTACAATGATGCCAAGGCAATGTGGGACAAGCTCATATCTATGTATGGCAGTGATGAACATGTTCAAAGAGAAAAAGTGGATAGTCTAAGAGGAAAACTTGAATCCATGAGAATGAGTGAAGGTGATAACATAACCCAATACAATACAAGGTTAAAGGAGATTGTCAATCAAATCAAAGGAGCAGGAGGAACCATTGAAGAGAAGGATGTCACAAGTAAGTTATTAAGAACCCTTCTACTAGCTTATGTAATCTGAGTCTCTGCAATCAATGAATTGAGGTCTGTACCCAATATGCCAATTTCTTTGGATGCTACTATTGGTAAGCTACATGCATTTGAGTTAAGTAACTTTGATAACAGTGGGTCTTCGGTAAATAAAATTGAGTCTGCATTTAGTTATTTTTATCTTGATGAATCTGATGATTACAATGATAGAAAGTATAAGTAGGGTGAACTCACAAAGCTGGTTCCCACTTTTTGGTACGTCCTGATTTTTGCTGAAATCATACATTTTTAGAAAATATAATGATTTAAGCTTTAAGAGGTCCCATTTGAAGTAATTAATTGAAGAGAGTTAAATCAAAGGCTCTTAAATCAAAATTTCCTGAATAGAACTTGTCTACTTCTAAATCATGCTTGCAATGGAATCTCCTTTGCATCTATTAAATACTGATAAAAAACCAATTTTACATTAGCTTTTGGGGGGTCAAATTAATTCATTTAAAAGTTTTTTTTTTAGGTATTTAGTCCTTATTATAAGCTTTCCAAATAGTACAACTTTTAATATATTTAGTTTCATTAATATATTTTTATTTTATTTCTTATGAATGTAGGTTTTTCACCGAACATGAACTTCTTTATTCAATGCATTGGGAAAAATAATAAACCAATTCAAAAAAATTCTCAAAAATATCTATGCACTAGGTATTGGTGTTTTCTTTCTAAAAAAGAAAAAGAAAATTGAATTTTGATATATATAGAATATGTTATGTGTTCAAACGTACACCTATATTTGAATTATAATTAGTCGAACTTCAAAACTTAATAAAATGAAAAATATTAAACATATCACTATAAAACCAACCGCATGCCCTGGGTATTGATGTTACAAACCAAAATTCAAAAGAATTAAGTTTTTATCATTTATAGAAAAAAAATTATGCGTTTCAGGATACACATCACTCTTAAAAAATGTTGTTTGCTGTAAAAAACTACTTTTTGAGGGAGATGGAAAAATCAATAAAATTTTATTTAGACAAATTTGAAAAATAAAAATTTAGAATCTACAAACAAGATGCTAAAAATCACTTGTTTATATCATTTTCAAATTCTTAACGATTTAAAAGTTATAGGTGTCAGAAAGTGAAGGTTTTTTTCAAAATATTCATTTAAGTGTCAAAGTTGGTCAAAAAGTTGGAACCAGTATTGTGAATTCACCCAGTACTCTGAAGGGAATCACAGTGGAGCAAGTGAAAGATTTCGCAAAAACATGGAGGAGGTACACAAACTTTATGAAGAAATCAGAAAGCAAGAAGAGTTTGAAGCACTATTAGCCAGAAGGCTACCGAGAGGAAAAGGTAAGTACAAAGGAAAGTTGCCTTTGAAATGTTTCAATTGTGATAAGATAGGACATATGGCTTCTAACTGTCCTGAAAAAGATTCCACTGAAAAGAGAGATTACCGAGATGACAGACAGAAAAATAATCATTACAAAGGATACCGAGACTTCAAAAGAAGAGATAGAAAGTCATGTCTAATAGCTGATGAGGAATCTAATGATGATAAATTAGATGAAATTGATACAGAGGAAGTTGTTTATGTGGCTATCAAAGATGGATCAGATGAAGAAAGGTACAAATAAAAAGCCCTAATATCTCACATAAATAAAAATGATTCTTGGATCATAGAGAGTGGATGCTCACATCACATGACAGGTGATAAACTCAAGTTTGTTAAATTAGAAGATTATGATGGAGGTTATGTAAGATTTGGTAATGATGCACCATGTCTGGTAAAAGGTAAAGGATCCATAACACTTCTTGATAATGCTAAATGTAATGATGTTTATTGGGTTGAAGGTTTGAAATATAATTTGTTGAGTGTAGCATAGCTAAACAACACAGGTTACCAAATAGAATTTCAGAAAGGAATTGTCAAAGTTCATGACAAGCATGGAAAGTTAGCTGCTACTGGGACTCAAACAAAAGGTAACACATTTCACCTTAACTCAACTCAGAATAATTATCTTTATGCAAAGATAGATGATACCTGGTTATGGCATAAAAGGTTTTGTCGTGTAAATTTTGATAATCTGATCAAAATAAGTAAGAAGCACTAAGTAGGAGGTCTACCAAGTTTGGAAAGACCTAAGAATGCTATGTGCCAAGGATGCCAGATGGGTAAGATGAAAAGATCAAGCTTTACAAGTAAGTCCTACACTTCTAAGGGAATTTTAGATCTTGTGCACACTGATCTTTGTGGTCCTATGAAAGTTTAGAGTTATTATGGTGATAAGTACTTCATATTATTTGTGGATGATTACTCAAGGATGATGCTAGTAATGTTTTTAAAAGAAAAAATAGAAGCTTTTCAAATGTTTAAATGGTACAAGGAAAGAGTTGAAAATGAAACAGGAAGACAACTAAAATGTCTTAGATCAGATAGAGGAGGAGAGTTTACCTCTGACGAGTTTAACTTATTCTGCAATGCTCATGGTATAAAAAGACAAGTCTCTACATCAAGAACTCCATAGCAAAATGGGATAGCTGAGAGAAGAAATAGATATATTGTGGATTGTGCCAGAACCCTGATGATTGAAAAGAAGGTACCTCAAACATTTTGGAGAGAAGCAATCAGCACAGTAGTTTACACCGTGAACCGAGTACAACTGAAGAAAGGAACTTTGAAGACACCATATGAAATCTGGTATGACAAGAAACCTAATGTAAGTTACTTCAAAATCTTTGGAAGTAGATGCTATGTACACAAAGATGATAGAAATGGAAAGTTTGATTAGAAAAGTGAAGAAGGAACATTTCTTGGTTATTCTTCTAGAAGTAAAGCATTTAAATGTCTGATCAAATCATCTAACAAAATAGTAGAAAGTGCAAATGTGAAAATTGATGAATTTGCAGAAGGAAACGATTAAGGAAATTGTAAGGAACCAAAAGATTATGAAGAATTTATCTATGTTCAACCGACAAGTCCTACCGAGAGAGTTACTGAAGAAAATAAAGAGGATATTCTGTTACTGAGTGATGAAGAATATCATACAGAGCCTACCGAGCCTATGTTAGCCAAGTGTGTCAAAAAGAATCATGCATCAAGTCAGATTATAGGAGATAAGGATGATCCAGTGATGACAAGAAACAAACTGAGATAAAACACATGTCTGATATCTGAATTTGAACCAAGAATAGTGAAAGAGGCATTTAATAGTGAATATTGGATAAATGCCATGACATAAGAGATTGATCAAAGCAAGAAGAATGACACATGGACACTGGTCCCAAGACCAAAGGACAAAAATGTAATCGGTAGAAAGTGGATTTTCAGAAACAGGCTGAATGAAAAAGGTGAGGTCATTTGAAATAAAGCAAGACTAGTTTGCAAAGGTTATGCTCAAGAAGAGGGAATTGATTATGCTGAGACTTTTGCACCTGTGGCAAGACTTGAAGGAGTAAGAACATTGTTGGCATATGCTGCTTTCAAAAATTTCAAAGTATATCAAATGGATGTCAAATCTGCATTTCAGAATGGTATATTAGAAGAAGAAGTTTATATTGAACAACCTACAGGATTTGTTGAAGACAAGAATAAAAATCAGGTATGTAAATTGAACAAAGCATTATATGGTTTGAAACAAGCACCTAGAGCATGGTATGAGAGATTGCACTCTTATTTGATCAAGATTGGTTTTATAAGAACAAGTGAAAACAACAATATGTACATGAAAAATGATGAAAATGGAATACTGATCTCAGCCATATTTGTTGATGATATTATCTTTTGTGGAAATGACTCTTTATGCAAGAACTTTGGAAATGAAATGAGAAAAGAATTTGAGATGTCATTAATCGGTGAGATAAAGTATTTATAGGTTTACAGATACTGCAAATGAAAGATGAGATTTTCATTACTCAATCCAAGTACATAAAGGAAATCTTGAAGAAATTTGGAATGGAGGACTTGAAACTAGTAAGTACTCCTATGACTACCAACTATAAATTATCAAAGAATGATGAATCTGCATCTGTTGATGAGACACTTTACCGATCCATGATTGGAAAGCTACAATATGTTGTTCACAACAGACCGGATATAGCACATGCAGTAGGTATAGTTGCAAGACTTTCTGCAGATCCCAAGGAAACACACATGACAACAATCAAGAGAATTTTCAAATACTTGAAAGGTACTGAGGATTATGGCTTAGTATATCAAAAAGGAAATGATTTTGATTTAAACATTTATACTAATGCTGATTGGGCAGGCAACATAGATGATAGGAAAAGCACAAGTGGTGGAGCTTTCTTTTTTAGGAGAAAGACTAGTGAGTTGGCCTAGCAAGAAACAAGGATGTCTTTCACAGACAACAACAAAAGCTGAATATGTTGCTGCAGCATTGAATTGTACCAATATAGCATGGATCAAACAACTGTTAGAAGGTATAAATGAGAAAGTTACTAAGCCAGTAACTATATTCTGTGACAATACTAGTGCCATTAACATTTCAAAGAATCCTGTTATGCTCTCTAAGACAAAGCACATCTCTATCAAATATCATTATCTTAGAGAAGAAGTTCAAGAGAAGAAAGTGGTGTTGGAGTATGTTATCACAAATGAACAAATAGCAGATATCTTCACCAAGCCACTGCCAAGGGACACTTTTGAGTATCTCAGAAGTAAGTTAGGGGTCCTACCCCTATCTTCTACTCACTAACCAAGTTCGATGAAAGCATCAATTCGATGACTCTAAAGAATATCTTTTCAGAGTTGATGTTGATTTACACACTTTAGGATGTTTTCTAAAGGTGTGTAGGAAACAAAAATAGGGAATAGGAATTGAAGACATAATGCTCTGACTGAGACTGAGTTGACACATAACAACAAGGAATTCACTTCTCAGTGGCAAAAATTATGTTTTAGCTCTTTTACTTTTTGTCATTGTTGTCAAAGGGGGAGAAGACTATTGTATGGGGGAGAAGTCTGATGATAGGGGGAGAGCATTTTAGAATCTCACAGCAATCTGAATCTGAATCAATTAGGTCAAATCAATTCATTTTTCCATCAATGCCAAAGGGGGAGATTGTTGGCATTATAACAGACAAGGAGAGATTGTTGGCATTTCAATAAGGATATTGAGAAGGTTGTTGATGATTATGGATATAACTGATTAAGGATGTTTACTGTCTTAATATTATTATTTTGTCATTGATGTCAAGAAATTGATTTTCTAATTCAGTATGATGTTTCCATATCTTAAGAAGTATGATTTGATGAGTATAAAGATGTCGGTAAAAGACATAGAAAGATTGTGATGAATAAGGGGAGAAATGAGTTATTCAATGGGCAACTATTACCGAGTTAGACAATGATGAGATCATGATGTTTAGATTGTTTTGATATCCTACATATGTTATTGATTGTAAGGTTAATACTATACTATGTTACCTAGCAAGGAACCTAGTTGGTAAACCCTAAGGTTATCGCTATTGGTTAATGAAGGCGAAATGTCTACCGAGTGAAGTTTAGTATTTACCAAGTTGCAACCAAGCTGTAACAGAATGCATTAAATGATTAAAAGTGTTATTTAATGAAGGAAGATGATGAGATGGAATTGATTAAATGATTGGTATGCCATGCATGAAGGAAGATGATGATGAGATGGAAGCATTTTAGATGCAAAGTTGTAGATATATTTTTATTTCTGATATTTTGTGAAATGATAGAAAATCTCTTAACCAAGTGGACTTAACAGTCTTATTTGTAAATTCCTCTAGCAAGGTGACATTCTGATTGAGTGTTTGAAACCTTTTAACAAGGTCACCTCTAACAAGGTGAAGATCCTAATAAATCTGAGGGAAATCCCTTAACCGGGTCACATCTAGCAATGTGTTTGTAATCTTTAATAGGATTTACTTTTAAGCAAGCATACTCTAGAAGAGTATATTTCTTAGTGGGTCTAAAATGCCACAGTGGTTTTTCCCTATTTGGGTTTCCACGTTAAATCTAGTGTTATGAGAATTGTTATGATTATGTGTTCTTAAGGTTGCATGTTTTACAGTTTTGATTACATATATTTTTTTAAGCTACCGAGGTTGAATTTGTTGAATATTTTGAAGATTAAGTTTGTATGATTCACCCCCCCCCCCCTCATCTTGTTAGCTTGGCATCTATACTTAACAATTAGTATCAGAACTATCAGAAGAATGATGACTGAATCGGTAAATGACTATTTGTGATGACATTGTGATGAAGAGATTGAGATTGCATGATTGGATGACTTTGATTAGTTATTTGTGTTGTCATTGATGACAACTAAAGTTTACTATGTTGTATTTTGTCATCTTAGTATTTTTTGGTCTACCAGAAAGAACTTACCGGTAAAGAAACAAGAAACTAGGAATTAGGACCTTAACTGGTAAACGAGGAAATTTTTTGATTAGATCTGGAGATTGGTGATGATTGAAGTGTTGCATTTTGGAATGTGAGTTTGTATCATTGTAATATGTATTTGACTGGAACTACATCATATTTTGGTTACAAGAAATCATGTTGATGATTTTTGTTGTATTTTTGCTAGGGTTTAAGGACGGGTAAAAAATTCTCTTAACCAGTTATGATTTTGGGTTTGGCGGTGATCTACATCAAGCTCTGTGTCGACTTGAATTTCATCTTCATAATACTACTTGCAACATATTAGTTTCACAAAATACAAAGGAAATACTACAGGAAATCCAAACTCAACCAATGAAACTACATGAAATGAATATAAAATAAAAACATTATTACCTTAATGATTTCAGTCTCATTGTGTCCTAACTCCACTGTTCCTAGTTGCAGATGATTTTCTCTTAGAAAAGCACTGGTAGCTTCCAAGGTGGCATATGAAGAATGGACTGATAGTTAACTGATACTATGATATGCAAATGATATTAAGCTAAAATGCTATGAAAATGATTTATGCTCAAAAACTCTAAAATGCTATTTGCTTCAAACTTAAACTCACGGATGCAAAATGAAGACTCCTAGATGACTATATGATTAGCTATTAGTCTATTTTTCTATTAGTTTCAAAATGGCTTAGGAGACCTCTTTTTATATATTTTTGAGTACACGAGCCTAGGTGGAAAAGATCAACAGTCATGATCGAATCTTGCAGATTGGATGGCTATGAGAAAGAAGCTGAAGGTTGAGAGAAAGGGGGAAGGAGAAGACAAGTGTCACTCATCTCACCTTGACTGAGTTGAAGACTTGAGAGGATATAGAATAGTTGGATAAGATGTAGGAATGCGAGGACAAGTGGACTCAAGTCCTTCTAAGTTATAGGGATGATGGAGATAATAAAGAAGAAGGTTAGGAAATATGTGTACGTACACAATATTTCATTTATTTTGGAAGTTGGAGATAAGTGGATAATAAATGTTTTATTTATTTTAATTTTGTTGAATTAATTTAGCCACATCATGGATGAGTTGGCAAAGGAAAGATGAAGCGGAGATGGAAAGATGAGTTGGAAATGAATTAAATAATTAAGAAATTATTTAATATTTGAGACTATATGATATAAGAATAACCATTAAATATTAGATACTTAATTGATTGATTAGAGGAATAATTAAATATTAGATATTTAATTAATTTATTAGAGGAATAATTAAATATTAGATATTTAATTAATTGATTAGAGGAATAATTAAATATTAGATATTTAATTAATTGATTAGAGGAATAATTAAATATTAGATATTTAATTAATTGATTAGAAGAAAAGGATAAATGAATTAATTAATAAAATATTTCAATTAAATTAATTAATAGAAGGACATGAAATGAATTAAATAAATTAATCTTTTCAAATTAATTATTTAATAGAAGAATAATTATTAAATAAATATTAAATATTTATTTAATTGTTCATAGCCGTTTTTTATGTGTATACATTTTGCCCCTCTTTGAAATGATGTTGAGACATCATTGTTTCAAAGATTAAATCAAGTCTTGATAATGTGTCTGATGGAGATAAAAATCTTGATTGTGTGCCCCCTCGAGAGATTGATCATGAAATTATTGAAAAAATTGGATTGAACGATTGATCTCATGATAATTGATTGAAATTTCTGCAACTTTGGTTGATGAAAATGTCCGGTCTTTGATTACTTTGATATTTTGCTTGATTTGATGATTGATAGAGTTTGATTGACCTCATGATCGATGAGGGTCAATGATATAAACTCGAAGCTTTGATGATTTGATAGGATAGAGTTTGATTGACTTCATGATTGATGAACGTCAATGATGTAAACTGAAGATTGGATAGACTAGATTTATGACCTCATGATGAATGGGCGTCACTAATATGTGGTAAAAGAGATTGATAGAAATCTCAAGTGGGAAAATAGGATAGCTAATTGATTGGATCAAGAACTGACATTTGGTTGATATCATATTGCAAGAGGATCTAGATGTATTGATTCATCCAGGGGGGAGCATGAGGATCAATGAGGCCTACAACATTTGAAAACAGTGGTTCTCTTCGTCCTAGTTGACATATTGATGTGATACATTGATTTGTATCATGGGACATTGTATTTTATTGATTATTTCTTTGATATCATTGTATACTTTAACTGTTTATTATTTTATGATGATATGCAGACATGGACCCTATATGATGTTGATAATTCATGATTTATTATGCATGCTACTTTGATGATGATGATGATGATGATCTATATGCATTGATTACATAGATGCAATGATTAGATGGATGATGTTATGATGATCTTTTCTTTCCTTTATTTTATGATTATGATGTTCTATATGATGCAATAATGATGAAATGAAAATGCAATTGATCACGAATGCACTTTAATGGTTACTAACTTAAATGATATGCTTTACTTAAATGATGTAAATGCAATGATCTATATGGGAATGCAAATGAATGTTGATTTTTTATTTTTAAAGTGTATGTATATAATGATTTTAAATGCAAATGATCTACATGAAATGTTTTTGATTTTGATGATTTAAAAATGCAAATGATGATTATGAAATGCAATTTATGGATGTTTATATGTAACTCTTATGATTATGATGAATGAATCTAAGTGCAAAGATGCAACTAAATGACTTTAATGGAATGCACTTAATGAAATGAAAAATAATGCAATTATTGAAGTGTAACTAAATGAAATGAATGAACTTAAAATGATCAAATGCAACTTGTTTTTGTTTGTCCAAGTATACTCAATCTTTATTTATGATCATTGATCTCTGAATGGACTGAAATGCTTATAATACAATTGACAATGAATGCTTATAATGTAGATGAATAATGAGCTAATCTAAAATGATCTAAATAAAATGTTACTTTCATTCTTCATATGTTGTCTTATAACAATGCTTGATTTCATCATTAAGCTTTTAAAAATGTTGTAAGAAAATACAAGCAACTTGACATAATGATTCAAGATGTCCCAACTATTTCTTACATGAATTTTGATATAGCAAGTTTATAGAAGCAACTTGATATGATGAATCAAGATGACCTAAGTATTTCTTGTAGAACAGACAAGGATTATCCCCTTTCATGCATGACTCGAAACGTCCTCCTTGATATTTTGCTGATCATATCCTTAGACAAGTACATACCTTAATAAGAGATAAACCACAAACAACAAACAAAGAAAATAATCATGCCCCATCATAGCTTCTCTAGTCATAGACATCCTTGAGTCGCATAGAGTACATGATTAGCAATAAAATCAAGATATAAGCACTAAATCTTGTATGTCATTCACATGTTCTCATGGTCATTAACTGATATAATCATTTTTTATGAATGATCATTGATAATCCTTTATTACTTGCTGGTTGATTCTTTGTTTTTGGAGTTTCACGATTCAGTTGTTACAAAATGCCTTGATCTTCATTGCCTTGTTGCTCGTTATCTGTTTCAAAATCCTAGGTGTTTTTTTTTTCTAAGTTTTCCAAATGTTTTGGATTTTCAAAGATTTAAAAGATCACCTTAGCAAAAGGATTTAGGATTTTACCCCCAGCAGAAACAAAACTTTATTATAGATGTATGGAGAATGATCCAAACCATGGTGGGATAAAATGCAGAGTGATTGTTTTTGATAAAATCCAAGACAATGACTACACTAAGTATGTCAAAGATTGATAATTGTTGGTAAGTTTCATATTTCCTGCTAATGATTCAAAGCAATGGATACGAAGGATGAAATGGATGAGCTAGGATAGATGGAAACGATAGATGAAAATAGGATGGAGTGAATAGGTGTGCGAATCGATATCATAGATGGAAGAACTCACTTTTTAGATAGCATCTGTTTACCAGGTCTTCACTGTCTAAATTTATTGCATTTTTTCCATATTTTGATTTTTTTCTTCTATTTTTTCTGTTTTGTGCTTTTTAGGGATTTTCTATTTTTTTGATTTTTTATTGATTTCTTTAGGACTTTATATGCTATTTTACTAATTTCTTCAGGACTTTATATGTTGTTTTACTGATTTCTTCAGGACTTTATATCTCAAGCATAGAATTTCTTGAGATGGATGGAATTGATAGGATCATCAAACCAATCACCTTCATGGGTAGACAACTTGTATGCTCCTGAGCCATATGCTGCTACTATGACAAAAGGACCTAACCAATTTGGTTCAAATTTTCCCCTTTTCTTGGTATTGTTGATTTATTAGATTCTCCCTTAGAGCTATATCTCCAATCTGAAAAATGCATGGCTTGACTCTATGATTATAACTTCTTTCCATTCTCTATTGATATGTCTTCAAATGATCTATTGTATTTTGGCAACGTTCCTAAATCAACTCAAGTTCTTGAAGTCTAGAGACTCATTCTTCTTCTTGTGGTATAAGACCTTTCAAGGAAACTCGTAGAGAACGTATCTCTACTTCTACTGGTAATATGGCTTCTGATCCATAGACTAAGAAATATGGAGTTTCCCCTGTTGGTGTGTGAATGTTGGTTCAGTATGCCCAAAGAGAAGGATTTAGTTGAATGTGCCAATCTTTACTAGCTTCATTGACTATTTTTTTCAGGATTTTCAAGATTGTTTTGTTTGATGCCTCAGCTTGACTATTTCCCCATGGATAATATGGTGTAGAAAACCTATGTTGGATATGGAATCACTCACATAGTTCCTTCACATCTTGATTCTTAAATGGTCATCCATTATCAGTGATAATGGTCATAGGGACTCCATAGCAACATATTATATAATTCAAGATGAATGATAATATTTGTTTTCCTGTCACTTTAGTCAAAGGTAATTCTTGAATTCATTTGGTGAAATACTCAGTAGCAGTCAAGATGAACTTATGCCCATTAGAGGATGAAGGGTTTATCTTACCTACCAAATCAAGGCCCCATTGTGATAATGGCCATGATCCTACCATAGAATGCAATTCTTGTGTTGGTGTGTGGATGAGATTCCCATGGATCTAGCATTGTTTGCATTTCTTGGCATATGTGAATGAATCTCTCTCCATAGTAGGCCAATAGTAACCCATTCAAATAAGTTTCTTAGCTAGTGTTAATCCACTTGAGTGTGTGCCACAAATATCTGTGTGAACTTCATTATGAAATTTCTCAGATTCTTCTTGTTCGAGACATCTCAATAAAGTTCTATCTAGACCTCCCCTATATAAGGTATCAACAATAATAGTAGGGGGATGAGTGATGGATAAAATTCCTTCTCTGACTACGAGATAAGTCAGGAGGAAGGATATTCTCTTTTAAATATTAATAAGTTTGGCTGTATAAGGATTGATCGGTTCCAGATATATGACAAATCATGTGGGTATGCTGGGATTTAATGGTAGGTTTCAAGATATCTTCCACTAAGAATTCATAATGTTGTTGATTCTCCTAATTATGCAAAATAGATGCTATTGTAGCCATATTCTCATTTCTTGGTATCTGAGTGAATGATACTTCTTCAAAATGTTCTTTAAACTATTCTACCAATTATTTGTAGGGCATGAGCTTGTCATCCTTAGTTTGATAATCATCATTTATTTGGTTGATTATAAGCTGTGAATCACCATAAACATGTAACTCCTTAATGTTCCATTCAATATCCATTTTGAGCCCAATAGTCAATACTTCATATTTTGCAGTATTGTTTGTGCATGTAAACTACAGTCTATATGATTTTGGAATTGTGTGTCCTTGAGGTGTGATGAACAAAATTACAGCACCTGATCCACATTGTGTATAAGAACCATCAAAGTATAACTCCCAAAACTTTGTGCTTATTGTCAGAATGTCTGCATTAGGAAATTCAATGTGCAATGGTATGTCATCTTGTAAGGGTACTTCAACTAATTGATCAACAATAACCTGTCCTTTGATAAATTTTTGATCAACATATTCTATATCAAACTCGCTTAGTACCATTACCCATTTTTCTAGTCTTCTTGTCAAAGTTGGCTTCTGTAAAGCGGAAAATCGCAATCGAACCCTAGTTGCTCTCCCCTCTTCCAACTCCAAGGAGAGAGAAGGGAGGTTGCTAGGGTTGATGGTTTTCACTTAGGGAGACTTTACATTCAAAAGAGGGGTTGAAACTCACAAGATCAAATCCCACACAATGCAAGATTGGATGCTAAATGAGTTTCAAGGGTTACGACAACAAGGCTGCCCTCTTTTGTAAGGAATGTGCATAGAATGATTAAGCTAGGAATGCATAGAAAGTGACAAAGATTCGCTTATAAACTGAGATAGGGATATAGGATGAAGCTGTGGACCTGGAATTAGCAGTAGAATGTCGATACGGCACTGTCCTGCAAATTTGAGCAAAAATTGTCAGGACGATGGCGCCCGGCGCCACGGTCCTCCGAAAAATCCATGAAACAAAGGGGGATCTGTTCGTCTCTGCACAAGGATTCCAGATCTTCAATTTCAGCCGCATACTTGCAACCTACACACAAAAAAGCGAAGATGATTGGGGGGTTAGGGATTAGGGGTTTGCCTTTAGGTCAAACCCCGGTTTTGGAATTAACCAAGAAATGAGAAATGCTGTAAATGTAAATGTCTGTAATGTAAAACAAGTACTAATACCTTGTTGTAAGGATGTTTGTATCCTTATGTGCGAAGGTATAGATGTTGTTGTTTGTTGTATGTGATCTCCTCTTCAATGGTTGAATCCTTGTCTTGAATGCAACACTTAGCCTTGAATGGAGACTTGGAATAATCAATTGCTTGAATGCTTGAATGCTTGAGTATAGTTTCCATGCTTTTTCCATCATGTATGTATATATCCAAATGAGAGAGGAAAATGTAGTTTATATACTTGCCAATTAGGGTTAATAGACTAATTTTCTCGACCTTAGGCTGACCAGGAAAGTTAATTTTCCAATTTGCAAACAAAAAGACCCGAGACCCCATAGGAGACCGGGCCCAAAATAGGCCCAGGGACCAGGGCGCTGGGCGCCATGGTCCTGGGGGACCAGGGCACTGGGCACCCTAGTCTTGAAGGACCAGGGCACTGGGTGCTTTGGTCCCACCTCCCGGGACAGCAGGGTGCAAAGGAGGTTCAGGCCAGGGTGCTAGAAAGTGCAGTTTTTAGTGTCGTGGACAAGTTTCAAGGTCTCCATTCAGGTTCCATGTTGCGTCGCCATCATGAAGACTGAAATGCAGTCGAAATTGCAAGTGTCACAATTTTAGGACGCTACATTTAGCCCTCACTTTAGCGGGAGTATGTATGCTCATACTTCCGGTAAAGTACAAGGAAACAACATTGAAAGACTTTCACCACGTCAAGGAGGCAAGACACACCAAGCCCCCAGTGGACTAGGGATCTTACGACTTCAATTGACAAAGTAAAAGGGAAGATCACGAGGGAGAACCATGACTGTCAGTAGTAAGGTTCCCTCACTATGAGTCATGCAAGAAAAATACCAAAAATTTTCAAGGCAAAGCTAAGTTCGCCAAGAAATTTTTGAGTATCTCGAAAGGATAGACAGGATGTATGCCCCCCTACATTAAAGAGATCACACACGCCTCAACGGGGGTGATTGTTTTAACGTAGTGATACACATAAGAAATGAGAAGGGAAGGGAGCACGTTATCACAAGGATTTAGCCCCCAAGTGTGAGATAAACCCAAGGATAATAGACACAAAATACAAAGCACGAGGTGACTTCGCTTTCCTTGGGGTCAGTATGCTGTATGATAATTCATGTATATATATCATATGTATGTATGCATAATTGTTCTTCATTCCCCAATCAAGGAAGGTCACCTAGAAGAAGGGAACACATGTGTCTTTTGAGTCAACATGAGAGAGACCAAAAGAGATCTCAATGCTTTGCATCATCCTCAAGTAGACAACACTAAGGACAACAAATAGAAGAATGAGAATAACATATAGAAGAAGTAACAAAAGAGAGGAGGAGAGAATCTGCTATGCTAATGTAACTAGTCTAGCACGTCATCTACCCCCCGATCTTGCTGATCAATGTTTCGGGAAGGCAGGGAACACGCTAGAGGAGGAACATCCAACACAGCAGATGGAGCTATCACAAGATCCAAACAAGGGCTATGTTCATGTTCCAAGCCACATTGTTCTTGTCTAGGAGCTAGGATAAGTGCTTTAGAAAATTCATTAGATAAATGGTTATCAATATCAACAAGTTCATATTCACTATCAGAAGCAAGAGGAGTAACATGTTCATCATGAATAACATTTTCATCTATATCATCATCAAGATTTATAAAAATAGGATCTTTAACTCGCACAGAATCAAGATCATCATGCATCTTATGTTTAGGAGATTTTGGAGAAAATGGAATAATGCTTGTTGAAGGTGTTTTTGGAGATTGCATAGTTTGAGAAGCAGCTACTTGAGCCCTAAGACGACGCTTTCATCGACGTTCACGTGCAGAACGATTTCGTCTAGTCTTAGTAGGAAGTGGAGAAGATTGAGGAGGAGGAATGTTCTCATCCTTATCACTTGGGTGTTTAGGTTGTGGTCTCTTAGGCTGGATAATAGGAGAAGAAGAAGGTCTCTTCTCTCTATAGAAGGAAGGAGGAGGAACTACTCCATATAAAGGAGGAATTTTTGGTTTAGGAAGGAGACCAAGTCCATCATGACGAGGAGGTATAGGTCTACTTTTAGAAGGTTTATTAGGCATAGACATAGTCACATTCATAGGGATGGGTTGGGAATCTTCTTGAGGAAAGACATTAGTTTTATCTTTCAAAGGAAGAACTTCCTTCTCAAGAACGATAGGAATGTCAAGCTTAGGTGTTCTAGGTTCACTTAAAGAGAGGATCATATCTGTTTTCCACTTTTGATAAGATTTGAAAAGATGATCACTTCGCGGAGGAAGAGATTGAAATTGTTTAGGCCAAAAGTAATCTATAGGAACACTAGAAGTTCTTTCAGCTGGTTTAAAGAGACTATGATTGACAGTAACAACTTCACCATTATGGGGAAATTTCAAACACTTGTGAATAGGAGAAGCAATAGCTTTCATGGAAGATAGCCAAGGATAGCCAAGCTTCACACGAAATTGTTCGGATGAAGGAATAATAGCAAAGTTCACATCAAGGGATTTGTTATGGACCTCAATAGGCAATGTAATAGAACCAATTGCAGGAGAAGAAAATGCATCAAATAATTTCACAACCACATCTGTCTTGTCATAGATCACTTGATTCAATTGCAAAGTAAAAAGAAATTCCTCAGTAATAACATTAACCATGCACGAAGGATCAATAAGCACTCCATGGCAAGGTGTATTCTTAACTTTTGCAACTATGTATAAAGGACCATCAGGTGCCCTGATAGTTTCACTAGAATCAAATGTGATGGAATGTTCTTTAGGGTTTTCTTGCTGCTCTACAAAGTTTATCACATTCGGAGTCATAGACACAAGACCATCAGATGAGAGAGAGGAATCATTAGTCTCAATCGCATTAGAGGTATGGGAAGGTAATGGATCAGTAAAAATTTGAAGATTTTGGTTAGGAGGAGCTACAGATGTATTGCCTTTATCATTCACTCCAGAGACAGAAATAGTATTATTATCAATCAAATCTTGAATTTTACCCTTTAAAGAAAAACATTTTTCAGTATCATGCCCAGGCTGATGATGAAATTGACAAAAAGCTTTGTTATCAAAATAAGGTGAAGTAATCTTTGCAGGATCAATTTGCCTTATAGGAGGAAGAGTAAGCACATTTTGTTCCAATAACTTATTCATAATACTATGCAATGATTCATTCAAAGGAGTATACTTTCTTTCTTTCTTGAAAAACTTAGAAATAGGAGGCACACCTGATGCTGCATTCACATTGTTGTTGATGATGTTTTCATTGAATTTGATGGAATCTCTGTTCGGTTTAAACTTCCCAAATGGTTGTTGACTGCTATCACTCTTATCACTCAGAGCCATAGGATGTGATTGTTCCATTTGACTCACAGTCAGTTGATAATTGTGAAGAGTTGCACACAATTGTTGGAAAGAAGTAAACTCAGAAAACAAAAGTTTGTCTCGAATATCTTTTTGTAAATTAGAAATAAAGATTATTTGAATATCATTGTTAGGCACTGGAAAAGAAATTTGAGCATACAAATGTTTATATCTACCAATAAAATCAGTCACTTTTTCTTTAACACCTTGTTTACAATGCATTAAATCAATCAAAGTAACTTTAGGACTTATATTGTTTTGAAATTGTTGAATGAAAGCATTTGCAAGTTGTTCGAAAGAAGTAATAGAATAAGAAGGCAACGAGCAATACCATTGTAGGGCTTTGTCTCTTAATGTTCTAGTGAATAGTTTCGCAAGCAACCTTTGGTCATAAGCAAAATCGGTACATATGGTTTGAAAAGTCTTAACATGTGTTAGAGGATCACCTTTACCATTATAAAGCTCCAAATGCGGGATTTCAACATGTTTAGGAGGGATAGCTCGAACAATATCAAGAGAAAGTGGGCTCGCAACATCAAATGTGGGCACACTAAACTTAGATTGATTCATAGAGGCAATTTGTTGCTGTAAAGAAGAGACAGTTTGTGCAAGATTGTTAATGGTCGCTTCAGTCGAAGAATTCATATTAGATGTGTTAGGTTGAGACGGAGGTGTTATGTTATTGAAAGAAGGTAAAGAATAAGGTGGTGGGACTCTATGATAGTTAGTCATAGGAGATGATTGGACAGGAGGAACACTACAAGGAGGAATGGAATGGTTAAATGAATTGCCCCCTTGCGTTATGTTCATTTGCAGAGATGTAATAGGAACACTCATTGAAGGAATGAATGAAGAAGTCGGATTGAATGAAGGAAGAGGATTAATTGAAGAGGGAGGATTGCCCCCATGACTAGTGATCACAGGAGGAATGTCTTGTATAGAAGTAGTCATTATGTTTGATGTAAAGGTAGGTATGCTAGCAATAGAAGTCGTCAAAGGAATAGAATGATTAACTTGAGTGGGAGGTTGTGTATAACCTAAAGATTCGGCACAACTCTTCATAGGCATCACATTCAAATCCACAATGTGTGCAATACCACGAAAAATATCAATTCCATTCTTATCACTTTGAAGCATATGTTTTAGACCCTCAATTAGAGGAAGAGCTTGACTATCGGGATATTCATGAGACATCCATTGGTGAAAATCATCAAATTGGTTATCCAATTTCGAAAGTTGTTCTACAGAAACCTCATGGAGAGCTTCTTCATCATTAGGAGGATTAGAGGAATTACCCATGTCCTTGTTAAAAAGGCTATTCAAATTAGCTTCCATCTCCTCGGTAATTAAACCTCGGAAAGACTTAATTCTACGGCTTCGTCTAATGGGAATAGTGTAAGTAGGGCTGATTGTTGTAAAACTCATGCACTAGAAAGAGAGAGAAGATTTTGAATTTAGAGGTAGCAATTTTCAGTAAAATCAGCCAATCTTCTAGATTTAAGCTGTTAAATGCAATCACGACAGTCTCCCGAAATTTCGGAAAAAATGTCCAGGACCGTGGCGCTCGGAGTGCACACGGTCCTTGCAACTTTTTTCGAAATTTGCAGGGATGAAAGGTATGATGATTTTGGAGCTAATCTGAAAAAATTGATTGATTTTATGATTTGTAGATAGGCCAAATTAAAGTTGCAATCTCAAAATTGAACCCTACCAAGATTGTCGAAAAATGCAAAAATTTGAATTTTGAAAAAGAGAGGGAAACTGAAATTTTGAATTTTATGATTTTAGAGGGAATATTAAAAGCAATGCAAGTTTTGAAATTCAAAAGTTGACTCAATTTCACGCAAAATTCAATTTTGAAAGCGGAAATCAAAGTTGTTGTAATTAAGCACTTAATTTCAAAAGTCACAAATTGCAAGAATTTGAATAAAGTACTAGAATTTCGAATGAATGCAAACACACTTTTCAGATTTAGGATAGTAAGAACACAATTTTGACACAAAATTTCAATTTCGATGATTTTTGAATGATTAGAAGCCCTAAACCAAGCAATCGCAAGACCAACTTTGACTGTAATTTTGAAAGTGTTATAATTGATAAAATTAGCCAAAATTCTGGATTTTAGCAGGAAAATACAGTAAGATCTAGCTCTCGAAATTTCAGAAAAAATGTCAGGGACGATGGCGCTCGGAGTGCACACGGTCCTCGCAACTTTTTTCCAAATTTTCAGGGATGAAAGATATTGTGATTTTATTGCGGAATCCAAAGTTACAGCTGATTTGGAGATGTTTTGATCAGTGAAATTGTCGGACAAAGGTTGAATCAAGAGGGTTTTAAAAATTAGGGTTTTGACACTTAACCACTTAATTTTCAAAATTAAATCACAAATATGAACTGATAATTTGTAATAGAAGGGTAGATATGAAATAAGCATTAACAATTAAACATTTCACAAGCTCAATTACTAAAAAGAAAATTTTAGGGTTTTTATGCAATCAACCTCTAAAATTTGCAAAAGATCAAACATGGAAATGTAATCAAGGAATCAATTTTCAGATCTAGCCATGAATAATCAGAAAGGATGTTCATGTTGGGTTCACCAAAATGTAAAGCGGAAAATCGCAATCGAACCCTAGTTGCTCTCCCCTCTTCCAACTCCAAGGAGAGAGAAGGGAGGTTGCTAGGGTTGATGGTTTTCACTTAGGGAGACTTTACATTCAAAAGAGGGGTTGAAACTCACAAGATCCAATCCCACACAATGCAAGATTGGATGCTAAATGAGTTTCAAGGGTTACGACAGCAAGGCTACCCTCTTTTGTAAGGAATGTGCATAGAATGATTAAGCTAGGAATGCATAGAAAGTGACAAAGATTCCCTTATAAAATGAGATAGGGATATAGGATGAAGCTGTGGACCTAGAATTAGCAGTAAAATGTCGATACGGTGCTGTCTTGCAAATTTGAGCAAAAGTTGTCAAGACGATGGCGCCCAGTGCCACGGTCCTCCGAAAAATCCGCGAAACAAAGGGGGATCTGTTCGTCTCTGCACAAGGATTCCAGATCTTCAATTTCAGTAGCATACCTGCAACCTACACACAAAAAAGTGAAGATGATTGGGGGGTTAGGGATTAGGGGTTTTCCTTTAGGTCAAACCCCGGTTTTGGAATTAACCAAGAAATGAGAAATGCTGTAAATGTAAATGTCTGTAATGTAAAACAAGTACTAATACCTTGTTGTAAGGATGTTTGTATCCTTATGTGCGAAGGTATAGATGTTGTTGTTTGTTGTATGTGATCTCCTCTTCAATGGTTGAATCCTTGTCTTGAATGCAACACTTAGCCTTGAATGGAGACTTGGAATAATCAATTGCTTGAATGCTTGAATGCTTGAGTAGAGTTTCCACGCTTTTTCCGTCATGTATGTATATATCCAAATGAGAGAGGAAAATGTAGTTTATATACTTGCCAATTAGGGTTAATAGACTGATTTTCCCGACCTTAGGCTGACCAGGAAAGTTAATTTTCCAATTTGCAAACAAAAAGACCCGAGACCCCATAGGAGACTGGGCCCAAAATAGGCCCAGGGACCAGGGTGCTGGGCGCCCTGGTCCTGAAGGACCAGGGCGCTGGGCGCTGTGGTCCCACCTCCCGGGACAGCAGGGTGCAAAGGAGGTTCAGGCCAGGGTGCTAGAAAATGCAGTTTTTAGTGTTGTGGACAAGTTTCGGGGTCTCTATTTAGGTTCCGTGTTGTGTCACCATCGTGAAGACCGAAATGCAGTTGAAATTGCAAGTGTCGCAATTTTAGGACGCTACAGCTTGTTTAGCAAATACTTTAGTGGATCTATTTTTGCTATTAGTTTCATAGAATGAGTTAGCATATAATGTCGCAGTTTCTGAGTTACAAATACAACTGCTAGGCATGTCTTTTCTACTAATTTATAGTTCAATTCATAGCCTACAAGTGTTTGATGATGTAACACACTACTCTTTCTTTACCTTCTTCATCATGCTAAAAGAGTTTCTAGAGATACATTTGTCACTTAAATGTAAAGCAACAATGGTTTCCCTTTGATTGGTGATACAAGTACTGGAGGATTCATCAGATATTCTTTAATTTGCATAAAAGCTTCTGATGGTATGATGAAAGAATAAGTATCCAGTCGAATACTAAGAGGGGGGGGTGAATCAGTATACTAAAATACTGATACAAACTTCCCAATCTCAAATTCAAACTCACAAAGTACACTTTCACTTATCAAGATCAATACTCAACATCAACCAGTTAACTGTTATAGTAACTTAATAGTAAACAACTTCAATCTTGTAAACATCAAAATACTTAATCATATCTCAACATATTCAATCTCTTAATATTTCCAGTTATCATGCCTTATCAGAATAGTTAAGTAATTAATCAAATAACATCATAACCACAAAAACATTCACCACTTGACACAAATGTTTATACGTTGAAAACCCAAATAGGTAAAAACCATGGTGAGATGAGACTCACAAGGATAGCTATCTGAACTCTTCTGAAGTTCACTCTGTTAGGAGCCAAGCTTATTAAAACTTTTACAATAAGTCTTGTTAAGAATTGATTCTATTAGGAATCACTCGGTTAAGGGATTTACAAAATACCTTGATGAAAAGAAAAATACCTTGTTAGGAGTAACCTTGGTAGATGGTTTGAGAATCCAAGCTAATGGACCACGTTGTTAGAGGATTTAATAAGTAACCAAGCTTGTTAGAGCTTACCTAGTTAAGCGATTTCAATTTTGCTATAATTGTTAGAAAACAACAGGTTTTCTTGATCTATCTGAATAACACTACATTTGCTTGATCAGATCCTTTTAAGCTTCAATCTGCTTCTACACAAACTGCAGATCCATTCTTTGGTTAGGCAACCACACACTCAACTGGTTTTAGCCAACACTTTGACAACACTCTTACAAACAACTTCATTGACCTTAATTATATATCAATTAGGTCGTTAAAACAACAAAAACCTAATTCTCTCATAGAGATTACAAATAAGTTGGTTCAATCTTGACTGTTAGAAATCATAACAATCTTTTCACATTCTTCAAGAAAATTCCAACCACTCCATGATCACCACTTCATCGGACTTTGTAACTCATCATGCACTATGCATTAGATGCAATTCACTTTGCTCATTCCGTAGACAATCAAACAAGCAAGCAACACACCAAAAACAATTTGAACTAATCCTCATTCAATGATCACATGTGTCACCATCATTACAGCTCATCATTAGATCTTAAACTAACAAACTTGATTGGTTAGGGTTTAACAAAAAAACAATTGGTAGGGTTTACCGGTTACATTGCATAGAAAAGGGTTTAACCTTATATGCTAGTTTACTGGTTCAACTCACAAACTAACATACCGGTTTATAACATTTTCCCCAAATCTCTTCCTATCGGTTACAAGCCAATACCAATACTAACAACAATATTAGCAATATCATAAATACCATTACTAGTTCAATTGACATGAATGACAACATAACATACCATTAATGCAATCTTCATGCAAATGCCAACAATCTCCCCCTTTGGAAATGATGGCAATACAAATATCAATGCCTCTGATTGCTATTGTGATTGGTGAATAGGAATCCTGGTTTACATTACCAAGTATTCACCATGCTTTGTATGTCATTATCCTGTCGTTGGTTTCCCTTTTCCAGTCACATAATTCTTTTCCTCAATCACATAATTCTTCTCCCCCTTTGACAACAATGCCAAATTGAAAGTAAAACATGTAATGTCAAATTTTCACTGTGCATCAACAACATATTGCAACTTGATGCTCCCCTTGTGGAATACATCCACTTCTTCATCAATCCATGTAAAATTTTACAAGTAATTAAGGGACTGATGCAATCAACATCATGCTCAACTAACTTCATGAAGAGGGACAACCCCCAACTGACTTCTAAGATAGTCAAAAGTAGTCTTAGGCAGAGGTTTGGGAAAGATATCTGCAAGCTGCTCCTGGGTAGAAACATGCTCTAAGATAACACCTTTACTTTGAAATTTTTCCCTCAAAAAGTGATATTTCAATTCAATGTGCTTGGTGCAAGCGTGAAAAACAAAATTCTTAGATATATTAATGGCACTTGTATTATCGCATAAAATCTTTATAGGTTCTGAGATCTTCATCTTAAAACCTTCCAAATTGTGCCTCATCCAAACAACTTGTGTGCAATTCATGTAAGGTGCAACATACTTAGCTTCAATAGTAGATTGTGAAGTACAGCTCTGTTTCTTACTACTCCATGAAACTAGCCTTCCTCCTAAAAAGAATGCTCCACCAGTAGTACTTTTCCAGTCATCAATATTTCCTGCCCAATCAACATCAGTGTATGCCTTTAAATCAAAGTTTCCTCCATAAGGATAACATAATCCATAGTCAACTATACCTTTTAGATACCTAAAAAATTCTCTTTGTTTCTATCAGATGTGTTTCCTTTAGATCCTTATGAAATCTTGCAACTATACCAACCGCATGGGTAATATCCGGTCTACTATGAACAACATAGTGTAATTTTCCATTCATTGACCTATATTCCTTTTCATCAACAGAATTAGATGCATCCTCCTTGGACAACTTACAACTTGTAACCATTGTTTTTCCAACTGGTTTACAGTCACTCATGCCAAAAGTCTTCAAAACCTCTTTCACATACTTAGATTGATTAATGAAAATACCATTCTTCATTTGCTATATCTGCAAGCCTATGAATTTTTTTATTTCCCCTGTTAAAGACATTTCAAACTTATTTTTCATTTCATCTACAAAACTATTGCTCATGACATCATTACCTCCAAAAATGATATCATCAACAAATACTTCACTGACCATTATTTCATCTCCTTCAGACTTGAGATAAATATTGCTATCATGACTGGTTCTTGCGAAGCCTATCTTCATCAGATGTGTATGAAGCCATTCATACCATGCTTTGGGTGCCTGTTTCAATCCATAAAAATCTTTATGCAATCTACATACCATGTATTTCTCATATGTCAATGCATAACCATCAGGCTGCTCTATGTATACCTCTTCTTCTAATATCCCATTAAAAAATCTGCATACCTTGAACTTCTTATGGGCTGCAAATGCAAGTAAAGTTCTGACACCTTCTAGTCTTGCTACTAGTGCAAAAGTTTTTCCATAATCTTCTCCTTCTTCTTGAGCATAACCTTTGCAGACTAATCTTACCTTGTTGCGAACTGCAACACCATCTTCATTTAACTTGTTTCTAAATACCCATTTAGTACCTATAACAATCTTGTTTATCGGTTAGGGTACCAGGGTCCAAGTGTTTTTCTTCTCAATTTGATCCAATTCCTCCTCCATAGATTTAACCCAATAATCATCACCAAATGCCTCCTTAGCACTTCTAGGTTCAATTGTGGAGATCATGCAAGAGTTCTCTCTTATTTTCCTTCCAGTTAGTACTCCAACATCCTTATCCCCAATAATCTACTCAGGACTGTAATTCAGTCTCACATACCTCAGAATAACATGATCATTCTCTTTAGGTTCAACTTCTTCATTATCATCTTCTTCTGAATTTATTTGTTCCGGTTGAACAAGTATATCAGGATTTGCTTTACCGATTTCTGATTTAACAATTTTAGGTTCCAAAAGAAAAATGCAAGGATCTTCATCCATTTTCTCTAGACTGGTTCCATCTGAGACTTTAGGACATTCATCTACATGAACATCAGCACTCTCAACAATTCTCTATGTCCGGTTGTTGAAGCATTTGTAGGCCTTACTCTTGGTGGAATAGCTAAGAAATATGCCTTCATCACTCTTAGCTTCAAACTTGCTAATGTAATCACCTCTTTTAATAAAACATTTGCTACCAAATATTTTAAAATAACTAACATCATGTGATCTCCGATACCAGTATTCATAAGGGGTCTTGTCCTTACCTCTTTTCATTAGAACTTTTTTAATTGTGTAGACAACTATAGTTACAACTTCTTTCCAAAATGTTTTTGCTACATTTCCTTGTATCAACATTGTCCTATCAGCTTCAACCACTAACTGATTGTTCCTCTCTGCTATACCATTCTGTTGTGGTGTCCTTGGTGTAGAAAGATGCCGCTTGATACCATTCTCATCACAGTACTTAGTGAACTCCTTAGAAGTAAATTTACTGCCTTGATTTGTTCTCAAACATTTTATCTTTTTGCCACTCTCTTTCTCAGCTAAGGCCCTAAATGCCTTGAACTTACCAAAAGATTCATTCTTATCCTTCAAGAATGTGACCCACATCATCCTTGAACAATCATCAGTGAAGATCATGAGATATCTATCACCTTGAATGCTTCTTATTTTTATTGGTCCATATAGATCTGTATGAACCAAATCTAACAAGTGCTCTCTTGAGAATGTCTTGCTCTTGAAAGTTGAAGAATTCATCTTTTCTAACTGACATTCTTTACAAAGAGCATTAATTGGTTTGTCTAGTTGAGGCAAACCTCTTACTATCTTGGACTTGCTCACTTTAACAATGTTATCAAAGTTTATATGACAAAATCTCCTATGCCAAAGCCAGCTATCATCTATCTATTAGGATAACCGGTGAAGAACTGAGAGGGGGGTGAATAAGTTGTTAACAGATTATAACTTTTAATCCACAATACAACCTTAAACAAATCAAGTACTGGTAAATCACAAACAGATGCCGGTAGAAACAGATACCGGTAAACAATACAACTTAACAATTAACTAGATAAGCAATGCAAAGGAATCATACCACATAACACCATGATTTGTACGTGGAAAACCCGGAAAGGAAAAAACCATGGTGGGAAGCCTACCCATAGTCAGATGATACTTCTGCAAAAAGCATGTGTTACAATGAGGGGCCTGCACTTGCAGGAAGACACACTATATAGAGCATATTGCTCATTACAAAAGAGTCTCATTGACTACAAAGAGGCTACAACCTTCTCAAGATAAATGGAAAACAATCCAAAAGAGTGAACTATTGGAAATAGCATCTACTATGCCTAATTACAGTCCCAGTTTACTAGAGGACTAAATCCTCTTCTGAGACTAATCCAATCACCAATGATCGATCAACTCCTCTGCCTGAATGATATTACAATATTTGCACATTACATTCCTTGACCATGACCTTTTTCAATAACCATGATGCTTTACAAAGAGTTTCTACCTCTTATTTATACAAACCCTAAGGCCTAAACCAATTAGGTTGGCCACCTAAAGATATTTTAATACTATCATTACATAATTCCTTATTACAATGATATCCCATGTCGGCTTAAGATAAAAACAATAATAACAAATCCATAAAACATCTCAAATCATCCAGGTAACGTGTAGAGTACATGCTAGCATGATACCGGTCCATAACCTAGGTAGGTACCAGACCTATTCTAGGTCCACCATGCCAAAGCAATGTCTTCAAGAAATTGAAGCACGATCAACGAACATCTTCAACATCGTGAAATTCTCGAAGAAGCTACACCAACACCAATTTTGCATCTTGTCATGATTCCTCAATGAAAGCTCTGCCGGTAAAGCCTTACGATAATATCCAATTATCAAGCCAATACCAACATTCTTATGGATCATATAACACATGAAATCCAATATAATTTACTGATCCAAACATGTCGTAAGTGTCCAATAGATAATCTCTTTTGTCAGTAACACTAGATCTTATACTGGTAACTTGTCTATTAGTAACCATCCATATCAACCAGTGTAAATCTGTCTACCGGTAATAGCTAGTTTTGACATCAATGAAAAAACATCAATGCCACATATACCCATAGTGCCAACACTATCTTTGCAATCAAACAGTTTCTAACTTTAGGATTAAGATGAAATAGATCACCTCTGGTCTATTTCCCAATTGGAATCAATTCACCTTTGTTGTCAAAGATTTTGCACATACCATTTCTAAACTCTAGTGGGTATCCTCTGTCATTAAGTTGTGTCACACTCAGAAGATTGTGCTTTAGGCCTTCAACCCAATAGACATCGTCAACACTACTCTTCCCATTAAGAGAAATAACTCCCTTACCTTTAACCATACATGGTGAGTCATTGCCAAATCTGACAACACCGCCATCAAATTCCTTCAAGGAAAGAAATTTTCTCTGATCAACGCTCATGTACTGTGAACAACCACTATCAATAATCCAATCATCAGAGTTATTCATCCTGGATACTAGTGCCTTCTGATCTGATATCTCTTCCTTAATAGCTACAAACACAATATCTTCACTAGCATCATCATCAGATTCTTCATCAGTAATACCACTGTCAACTGCTAGTTTTTTCCATACTTCATATGCAGTTTTAAGACCATGAACATCTACATATTCAACATCAGATAGGGAACTGATAATAGCCTCCAATGCTTGATGATTTTCTTGATGTTCTTTCTTCTGATCATCACTCAGGGTTCTAGTAGGTGCAATATACTTAGTTTCTACATGATCCCAATACTGACTTCCCTGACTCTTAATGTAAATCTTCATTTTGTCACTCCATATCCTATAGTTATCTTTGTTGAACTTTGGACCTTCTTTCTTCATCATTATCTACAAGATCTTTTCGTCAAGGTGTTAGGCTTTTAGGTTAAAGAGGAGCTGAGACACTCTGATACCAATTGATGGTATGATGAAAGAATAAGTATCTGGTAGAATACTGAGAGGGGGGGTGAATCAGTATACTGAAAACTGATACAAACTTCCCAATCTCAAATTCAAAATCACAAAGTAAACTTTCACTTATCAAGATCAATACTCAACATCAACCAATTAACTATTATAACAACTTAATAGTAAACAACTTCAATCTTGTAAACATCAAAATGCTTAAATAGTAAACAACTTCAATCTTGTAAACATCAAAATGCTTAATCATATCTCAACATATTCAATATCTCAATGCTTCCAGTTATCATGCCTTATCAAAATAGTTAAGTAATCAATCAAATATGATCATAACCACAAAAACATTCACCTCTTGACACAAATGTTTATACGTGAAAAATACAAAGAGGTAAAAACCATGGTGAGATGAGACTCACAAGGATAGCTATCTAAACTCTTCTGAAGTTTGCCTGGTTAGGAGCCAAGCTTTTTAAAGCTTTACAATAAGTCCTATTAAGAACCGATTTTGTTAGGAATCACCTGGTTAAGGGATTTACAAAATGCCTTGATGAAAAACAAAATACCCTATTAGGAGTAACCTCGGTAGAGGGTTTGAGAATCCAGGATAATGGACCACCTTGTTAGAGGATTTAATAAGTAACCAAGCTTGTTAAAGCTTACTCAGTTAGGGGATTTCAATTTCACTGTAATTGTTAGAAAACAACAGGTTTTCTTGATCTATCTGAATAGCACTACATTTGCTTGATCAGATCCTTTTAAGCTTCAATATGCTTCTACACAAACTGCAAATCCATTCTCCGGTTAGGCAACCACACACTCAACTGGTTTCAGCCAACACTTTTCCAACACTCTTACAAACAAGTTCATCAACCTTAAATACAAATCAATAAGGTCAGTAACACAACAAAAACCTAATTCTCTCATAGAGATTACAAACAAGTCAGTTCAATCTTGACCATTAGAAATCATAACAATCTTTTCACATTCTTCAAGAAAATTCCAAATACTCCATGATCACCGCTTCATCGGACTTTGTAACTCATCACGTGCTATGCATTAGATGAAATCCACTTTTCTCATTCCCTAGACAATGAAACAAACAATCAACGTGCCAAAAAAAATCTGAACTAATCCTCATTCAATGATCACACGTGTCACCATCATTACTGCTCATCATTAGATCTTAAACCAACAAACTTGATTAGTTAGGGTTTAATAAAAAAAACATCTAGTAGGGTTTACTAGTTACATTTCATAGAAAAGGGTTTAACCTTATACACCAGTTTACCGGTTCAACTCAAAAACTAACATACTGGTTTATAACATCTTCCTCAAATCTCTTCCTACTAGTTACAAGCCAATACCAATAATAACAACAATATCAGCAATATCATAAATACCATTACCAGTTCAATTGACATTAATGACAACATAACATATCATTAATGCAATCTTCATGCAAATGCCAATAACTTCTTTGAACTTCTGGTCCCATTTGAATGGAACATTCTTATGTAAAATATGAGTGAATGGATGACATCTATCTGCTAATTGAGAGACAAATCTTCTGATTGATTGCAATCTTCCTTGTAGAGAACACAATTGACT
This sequence comes from Cryptomeria japonica, assembly GCF_030272615.1. Taxonomy (NCBI): domain Eukaryota; kingdom Viridiplantae; phylum Streptophyta; class Pinopsida; order Cupressales; family Cupressaceae; genus Cryptomeria; species Cryptomeria japonica. The sequence goes on along the minus strand of NC_081412.1, from coordinate 432,879,188 downwards.
ATGATAGCTTTGAAATTTTCTGGATCTACTTGAATTCCACAAGCTGATATAATGTACCCAAGAAGTTTTCAAGAGGTTACTCCAAATGTGCATTTATTTGGATTCAATCTTAACTGATATTGTTTGAGCCTATCAAAGATCTTGCCTAAGATGTTCAAATGTTCTTTCCTTGTATGAGATTTTGCAAGTATATCATCTACATAATCTTCCATAAATGTATGCATCATATCATGGAAAATTGTTGTCATGGCTCTTTGATAAGTTGCTCCTGCATTCTTAAGCCGAAATGGGATAACATTCCAACAGTATGTACCCCATACACAGGTGAATGCTGTCTTTTCTTGATCTTCAAGGGAAATTCTTATTTGATTGTACCCCGAGAATCCATCCATTAATGAAAATATCTCATGTCCTACTGATAAGTCCACAATTATATCAATGTTGGGTAGTGGGAAAACATCGTTGGGACATGCCTTATTCAAATATCTGAAATTGGTGCAGACTCTTATGCTTTTATCTAGATTTGACACTGGAACAATGCTTGAAACCCATTCTGGATAGGCAACAGGTCTTATGAAACCCACATCCAATAGTTTCTTTAGCTCAACTTTTACAAGGAGAGTGATGTGTGGATGCATCTTCCTTAGCTTTTGTTTAATTGGTTTTTCTTTTAGATCCATATTGAGATGATGCATGATAAGATCCAGATCAAGTCCTAGCTTGTCTGCATAGGAGCAAGCAAAATTTATCTGTCTTTGTTTGAAGAATTCTATGTATTCTTTCATTTCTTCATTTGATAATGATGCAGCAGGATGAAATATCTTGGGATCCTTTGTTGTGCCAATGTTTATTTCTTCTGTTGGCTCTATTAGAATAGCATGTCTCTCTTGAAAATATGTAAGGAGGATGCCAAATTTTCCATCTTTTGGCACCTCATAGAGGTTTTTACTGTCAGATACATCCTTTATTTTTTCTCTTGATTGATCTAGTGTTGCCATGAAATGGTTTTCAACACTAGGTATTTTTCCTTGTTTTATTTCAATTTTGCAACCGGAAAGTTTGGCATTCTCCAGACTGCAAGAAATGTTACTAGATTCCACGATGAAAGATATTTTAGGTTTTATGGGTTTGACAACATTAAGATATACAGGTAAGTCAAGGTCATTGGAAAAGACATCCAATTCAAGGTTTTCTAGGTTATCCCAATCAATTAGTTCTGGATGAAGAAGGGGTAAGTCATAGTCATTGTCATTGTTAGGCGCTTCAAGGTTCATGACATAATAATCATAATTAGGCATAGAGTACATAATGTCATAGATAGAACACTCTTGAGGATAGTCTCTCCCAAGTGCTCCCCAATAAGCTCTAACTAAATTAGTATTGGTATTTTGTGATTCACAATCAAGTGATTCTTCATCCGATGTTTGTCCCTCAAACGAAAAAATTATATCAATTCATACATCTTTAATACTACAAGTTCCTTCTTGATTAATTTCAATAGATTCATTTGTATTTTGAAGTTGACATACTTGTGTACATGAAATAGAGGATTATTTTGCTATCTTTTATCTTCTCTCGAACTCAACTTCTTCTAGACTAATAATCAATCATGCTTGACTATCTATTAGTCCTTCCATACCTTGGTACATCTTGCTCATCATTTGTTAGAAATATGATATTTCATGATATTTGATCAATAACTGTTTGTGTTTCTTATGGTGTTACTTCTTGTTCTTTTTCATCCTCTTTCTTTTGTTGTTTTGTATATGCCTCTTTCCTCTGAATTCTGACTTCTTCTTGTCTTCTTTCTAACTCTATTCTTTGTTTTGTGAAAGATGAGTATTCATTTGTAATAGGTGCTTGTTCTTCTTCATTTTCTTCACTTTATACACTAGATGATAGATCTAGACCCCATTCATATTCATTTGAATGTCTCTGAACCATTGTCTAGGATTACACCACTATACCATACATGAATGTTGTATGGTGCAAATAGTTCTTTGATTTTGACCATCTCTTCTTTCACTGCTTCTGGAATATCTTGCTCAGATTCAACACTTGTTTGTATTCCTTGAACTTGTTTGCAAGATTCTTCTTCTCGTTTGATTGTAAGTTCTTCCTGTTGTTTCTCATATTCTTGTTTTTGTTTGTTGGCTACTATTTCTATTGCCAGGTGTAGCTTTTCTTTCCATGGTTCTTCTTTAGAGACTGCTTTCTTTCTCCACCTTGGTTGTTGATAATTGTGTTGTTTTTGCTTTGATTTTGGATATCCAAGTCCTGATTTATCTTCTTTAGATTGTGAGTGAGGACAAATAGGTTCTGAAATACCTTCTTATTCCTTACCAATGGGTCCTTTTCCTTCATATCCCATTTTTTGTATGATCTTATAACCACTTCCATATTACTCCATGGCAATATTGACTTCTATAGCTATTGCTAGAGTTTCATTTTCATCTTTGTACAACCAACTGAGAATGTCCTTGTCTTCAGTTTCTTCTGCAAGTGTTTCAACTTTAACAAATCCTCCATCAAACATTTCTACTATTTTTTTTGAGATCAGTGGTTGAACATTTGTAGGTTTTCCATATGATTTAGGTGAAAGTGGCACACTATGTAAAGAATATTTTCCCATTCCTTCATCATTTAATTTGAGCTTTTTCTCAAAGGTTTCCCATAGTTTGTCTTGAATTTCTTTGGTGGGATAGATTGATTCTCTGTTATGTGGAACTCTTGTATCTTGTGTTGGCTTCAGATTATTGTAATATTGGTTGGAGTATGCGATTATAGTGACTTCTTGTCCCTCATGAGGAAACTTTACACATTGGTGATATGTAGAAGGAATGTAGAAGGAACTTCTTGCATGTTATGAATCCATGGTCTTCCCAGAAGAATGTTATAAGATAGATTCAAATCTAAAACCTGGCATAATGTATTCCTTTCCATAGGTCCTATTTTTATTGGTAGCACCACATTTCCTTTAGAAGAATTCTCTTATTCATCATAAGCTTTAATGGTTATTTTATTATTTGGATCTACTGTACTTTTTGAATATCCCAAAGCCTTTATTAAACTTAATGCACAAATGTTTAAGCTAGCTCCACCATCTATGAGTATGCGTTTGACACGAGTTTTATGAATGGTGACTTCAACATGTAAGGGAGCATTGTGAGGATGTTGCAAGGATGCGTCATCATTTTCTAAGCAATGAGGGGCTATAAGGTTTCCCACCATGTTTTGGAATTGATCCACATCCAAGTCTTTTGAAACTATTATTTTTGTTAGAGATTTTTCCAAAATTTCCTTATGCATAGGTGAAACTTTGAGGAGCTCTAAAATTGATATTTGAGCGGGTGTTCTTTGCAATGTTTCCAGTAAGTTGTATTGTCATGAAGTGGATGTTGATTCATTTTTTATACCCAGAAATATAACCTTCGCTTTGATTCTTGTAATGACGTTGATTGGTTATGAATGTGTGTTATCTTTAATGACGATGACATTTTATCACATCATCATATGTATAAGTGTAATTCACTTTAGCTTTGCCTTTGTCATCTTTTGATTTAGATTGTTCACCTTTTTCATAGTTTCAAAGTGGAGTTTTGAATGCTAGATGTGATTCGTTCATCTTATGACTATTCACTGTGATAGTCCCATTATCAATTAAATCTTGAATAAGGTGCTTCAATCTTTGACAATCATTAGTTTGGTGTCCTTTGTTTCGATGGTAATTGCAAAAAGGATTTTCATTCCACCAATTAGGTTTGAATTGTGGTTCATAGTTTCTTGCTTTTGGTAAAGTATCAATTTATTTGCAAGAAGATTTTTCAAAGCTAATTCCAAGGGTTCTCCAATGTTTTTGAATTTTCTGCGAGGATTGGAGAAGAAAGATTTGGATTTACTGTTCTCTTGATTGTAATTACTTGGGATTTGACTTGATAAATTAAATATTGGTTGTTGTTTTGTAGCATTATTGTTGTCATTTCCTCCATTGATAACATTCCTATTCTTTGACCATAATTTAGGTTTGTCATTGTTGTTGTTGTTGTTGTTGTTGTGATTGTTATTGTAGGAATTATTGTAAAGCTTTAGCTCTCCTTTCTTTACCATTGTGTCTTCTATCTTTAGACCATTTTCAATCATCTCAACAAAAGGAGGACATAGCATTTTTAGACGATAACTTATTTCACTGATAAGGTTGTCAATGAATATGTCCATTTTCTCTTGATCAGGTACATCTCTTGGATACCTATTAGACATTTGCTTCCATCGTTGTAAGAAGACCATGAAAGATTCACCATTCTTTTGCTTAACATTGCATAAATTCATCATTGTTATCTCATTTCTTACATTCTAGGAGTATTGTGAGATAAATCTGTTCACAAGTTCTTCAAAAGATTTGATTCCAGATGGTAGTTTTGAGAACCATTCCATTGATTGTCCATTTAAACTTCTAGGGAATAGATGAATTAGGTAAGTTTATCATGTGAAAATTCCATACTCATAGTGCAAAATTTCCTAATGTGATCTTGAGGATAAGATTTCCCATCATATTTATCATATTTAGGGATTTCACAATGCTGTGGGAATGGTATCATATTTAAACTTTTGTCAAAAGTATATGAACAGATGTCCTCCAATGAATACTTCTTGGAACTCTTTCCATTCTGCATATCCTGTATTTGTTGTTGTAAGGTTTGTATTTGTTGAGCGAGAGTTAACAAAGGATTATCCACATAGATTCTCCTTGTATCCTCATAAGTTATTCTATCACCATGCTCTCTTCTTATATCAGCATGGTCTTTTCTTGTTTTATCTCCTCTTTTTTCCTCATGGTTTACTTTATTTACATCCTTGTTATTTGGATCATCTATGTTTTGATTATTACTCATCTTTGCATCTTGTTTCAAACTTTCTACGTTAAAGTCTTATGGAAATTTAGCCCCTGATTTTGCCAACATTAGAAGGTATTTTTCCTTTTGTTTCTCCAATAACTTTTCCATTAGTTTGTCAAATTTAAAATCTTTCTCAAGGTCTCTAATGGTGTTATTGAACCCTTCTTCATCAACATCCATATACACAAAAGTTTGAAACATTGAATTATCTTCTTCCATTTGTTTTTGTTATTTTTTGAATTGCTTGTATTAAGCTCTAGTCCAAACTGGCATGTGATTGCTTCAAAAAACTTCTCAAGTTTTGACCTTCTAAATACAACTCAATAGGTGATTATTGGTTTAGGAAGATAAGCTTTGTTGATTTTACCACTGTTATTGGTTCGTTGTGATAAAGCATCTTTTTGTTGAAAAGAACGTCCTTGCAAAAGTTCTTCATCAAATTCTGTCCCGTAGCCAGATAAATAGTGACGAAAATGGTGTAGGAACGTCCTATGTTTTAACAAAATCTTGCGATTGATATAAAAGAATCTTATCCTCTTCTAAGTAGCTTTATAATTGGGTTTATTTTCTTAAAGTGATGTTTAAAAGTTATATACTCATATGATAGTTTACAAGTTTGCTTGTTTCCAATGTGAGTGTATTTCTAATTTTGATATAGCCTAGGTTCAAAATAGGAATGCTATATCTAAGATAATGAACAAAAGGTAGATATGATCAAGTTTCGTGATAGAGGATTTGATATATTCTGATGAGAAACTGACAATGATGTTGATTTTTGCACTTAAGATGTTTGAGTCACTATCTTGTTGAATGTTTTATGTTTATGATGTTGATTTTATGTGTATACAAGTTCAAATATTGAAGGTGACATGGCACAACCTGTGTAGATGGATGAATTAATGTTTTGGCACATTTGAAGATGGAATTTCTTGGGAATGTGCAAAGTGCTTAGTAGAATGAGCTAAGGGTTTGAAAGAGTATCAGATCAAGGAGCGATGATCATTCAACGGTTGCAATTGATTTGTAATTAATTGTAATGATCCATATGATGATCTGTAATGAGTTGTAAAAGATCTATGATGATCTATGTTGTAAGTCTTAGGGTTTTATAATTGACTAAGTTGTAAAGGTTATTTAGGTTGGTACAGTTGATGTTTGTTGTGTTGGTGTTTTGAGAAGAGTTTGAAGCCGAACCAGAGTGTGAGAGATCTGCTAGAGTGTAGCAAATTTGGAGCAGATTTAGATCTGATCAAGCAAGTAGTTAAGTGCTATACCTAGATGATTCACTATTGTTCCCTAATAGTTGCAACAGTCAAAATCCCTTAACTGGGTAGGTCCTAACATGCCTTACATTGTAAATCCCTTAATCAGGTAGCTCAACATTTGAATGTTAAATCATCTTGTGAGGTTGATCCTAACAAGTCAAAGCTCTTAACATGGCTCATCATCTAAATCCCTTAACCGGGTGACTCCTAATAGGGTCTGCTCCTAACAGGGAATCTTTGTAAGCTCCTAAATGAGCTAGGCTCCTAACAAGGCACATTCTGAAAGAGTGCACAATTTTTGTGTGTACCAATTCCCACCGTGGTTTTTCCCTATTTGGGTTTCCACGTAAAAAACATGGTGTTCATATGGTGAATGTTTTTATGTGCTGTTATGTTTTATTTTCAGTTAATGCATGGTTAATGAACACTTAATGTACAAACTTGATAAATCAGATTAGCAGATGATTATCAGTAGATACTGGTACTAGTAAATGGTTTTGTTGTTGGACATTGTTTGATTTGGTGAAAGTTTGATAAGGTTGAGTTTCATATTTGAATTTGTTGTTAATACTAATTCACCCCCCTCTTAGTATTAATCGGATCCTCTAAGATTAATAATTGGTATTAGAGCATTGGTCTTTTGTGTGCAGAAAGCTTAATGTAATGGTAAAAAATGGTGAATGATAAATCAAGAGGAAAACTACCCTTTCCCTCAAAGAGAGATGAGAGTCTCACTATTGATTACCCTTCAAACACTTTTCACCATGTTACATTAGGAAAAGGAGAGGATAATTCATTAGATTCAATCTCTCCATAGGAATATGGTAGATTAAATTTTGAATGAAATGGGAATGATAAGTTGATCCCCTCTTCCTTGTTTGAAATGGAAAGGAATTGATTGAATTATGTAGTGTAAAAGTGACAAAGAATTGATTATAACTTGAGATTGGGATATGGGATGAAGCTATGTAGCTAGATCTAGCAGTAATATGTCAAGACAAAGTCGCCCTGCAAATTTGAAGAAAAGTTGCCCAGACCGTGGCAGGAATGTACACGGTCCTCCAAAATATCCATGAAATGAAAATGGTTTTTCTGCCTCTGCAAATGAAGCCCGAATGCAAAAGTATAGTTGCACACCTGTAACCTACACACAAAAAGAGAGGAAAATGGGTTGCGATTGGGGGTTTGCCTTTAGGTCAAACCCCAGTTTTGGAATTAACCGAGTATTGAAAGAAAGTACTTGCAAGTAGATGTAAACAAAAGACTGAATTGTAAATCACCTCAAGGGATGTTGTGATAGCAATGTTAATAGAAGTGCTTGTGTGGAATTGAATGTTGGAATCAATCTCCTCTTTAATGGTTGAATCCTTGACTTGAATGCAACAGCTAGCCTTGAAGGGAGACTTGAGAATGCTCAATGTAGGAAAAGAATGCTTGAATTCTTGAATGCTCTTGAATGCTTGATCACTTGTGAATTTCCCACTCATCCAGCTTATTGAACTTATCTTCTTCTTTTTTCCAAATGAGAGGATGAATGCACCTTAAATACATGTTAGTGAATTTTATTTTCATCACGGGCCGACATCGAGGGAGTTTCCCACCCAATGCACAACCAACAATGCAACCTTAGGAAGGGTCCTGCCCTAAGATAGGGTAGGGACAGGGGCACCACACCCCTTTCTTGGGAGGAAAAGGGCACCACACCCCTATCCAAGGGGGGATAGTGGCACCATGCCCATGTCCTACCCCTTTCTCTAGGGTAGAGTGTGGACAAAGTGATGTAGAGGCCAAGAAAGAAGTTGTTTTTGATGGCAGAGAAATATCTAGTCTTCGATTAGGCTAGAGGATTTGAACTCGCATGCGTGAGGACCCTAATGTAGTTGAAAATTGCTAGGGTCACAATTTTATGACACTACATTTAGCCCCCACTTTAGCAGGAGTATAAGCGTATGCCAATACTATCGGTAAAGTACAAGGAAACAATATTGAAATACTTTTACCACATTAAGGAGGCAAGATGTGCCAAGCCCCCATTGGACTTAGGATCTTACAACTTTGATTGACAAACTAGAAAATTTACCTTCACTACGAGACATGAAAGCAAGGATAGAAAAGATTACAAAGAAAAACAAAGTTCACTAAGTAATTCTAAGTATCACAAGAAGGAAAGTATGAGTGGAGTGTATTCCCCCACATTAAAGTAATCGCACGTGCCTTATTGAGATCGATTGATTTAAGGTAGGATACACCCAAGAGAGAGAGAGAAGAAAAGGGACCACATTATCACAAGGATTTAGCCCC